>NW_028289836.1:0-54319 GCF_059628265.1 Tinamus guttatus | reverse complement strand
GGTGCAAAATCGCAAGCGGCAGCTCTTGGGGAATTTTTGACGTGGCGCCGGGCGCCTTCGCCCCAGAACTGCGTTCAGGGCAGACAAGTTCACCCTGGGCACCAAATCCAGAGGCAATGTCTCGGGACCGACAGAGACCACCTCTAGGGTCCAAAATTCTGGCGACGGCTCTCGGGAAGCTGGACACTCTGCTAAGTGCAAGTGCCCCAAAAGGCCAGGTCTGGATCCCAGAGACCAAGCTGTCAGAGAAATGCCGGTGCTGGTGCTCCCGATCACCGACCCCATGTGTGGTGCGAAATCGCAAGCGGCAGCTCTTGGGGAATTCTTGACGTGGCGCCGGGCGCCTTCGCCCCAGACCTGCGCTCAGGACCTCCAATTCACCCTGGGCACCAAATCCAGAGGCAATGTCTCGGGACCGACAGAGACCACCTCTAGGGTCCAAAATTCTGGCGACGGCTCTCGGGAAGCTGGACACTCTGCTAAGTGCAAGTGCCCCAAAAGGCCAGGTCTGGATCCCAGAGGGAAGGTGTCAGAGAAATGCCGGTGCTGGTGGTCCCGATCACCGACCCCATGTGTGGTGCGAAATCCCAAGCGGCAGCTCTTGAGGAATTTTTGACGTGTCGACGGGCGCCTTCGCCCCGGGTCTGTGCTCAGGACCTCCAATTCACCCTGGGCACCAAATCCAGAGGCAATGTCTCGGGACCGACAGAGACCACCTCTAGGGTCCAAAATTCTGCCGACGGCTCTCGGGAAGCTGGACACTCTGCTAGGTGCAAGTGCCCCAAAAGGCCAGGTCTGGATCCCAGAGGCCAAGCTGTCAGAGAAATGCCGGTGCTGGTGGTCCCGATCACCGACCCCATGTGTGGTGCGAAATCGCAAGCGGCCGCTCTTGGGGAATTCTTGACGTGGCGCCGGGCGCCTTCGCCCCAGACCTGCGCTCAGGGCAGAAAGGTTCACCCTGGGCACCAAATCCAGAGGCAATGTCTCGGGACCGACAGAGACCACCTCTAGGGTCCAAAATTCTGGCGACGGCTCTCGGGAAGCTGGACACTCTGCTAGGTGCAAGTGCCCCAAAAGGCCAGGTCTGGACCTCAGAGGCCAAGCTGTCAGAGAAATGCCGGTGCTGGTGGTCCCGATCACCGACCCCATGTGTGGTGCGAAATCGCAAGCCGCCGCTCTTGGGGAATTTTTGACGTGGCGCCGGGCGCCTTCGCCCCGGGTCTGTGCTCAGGACCTCCAATTCACCCTGGGCACCAAATCCAGAGGCAATGTCTCGGGACCGACAGAGACCACCTCTAGGGTCCAAAATTCTGCCGACGGCTCTCGGGAAGCTGGACACTCTGCTAGGTGCAAGTGCCCCAAAAGGCCAGGTCTGGATCCCAGAGGCCAAGCTGTCAGAGAAATGCCGGTGCTGGTGGTCCCGATCACCGACCCCATGTGTGGTGCGAAATCGCAAGCGGCCGCTCTTGGGGAATTCTTGACGTGGCGCCGGGCGCCTTCGCCCCAGACCTGCGCTCAGGGCAGAAAGGTTCACCCTGGGCACCAAATCCAGAGGCAATGTCTCGGGACCGACAGAGACCACCTCTAGGGTCCAAAATTCTGGCGACGGCTCTCGGGAAGCTGGACACTCTGCTAGGTGCAAGTGCCCCAAAAGGCCAGGTCTGGACCTCAGAGGCCAAGCTGTCAGAGAAATGCCGGTGCTGGTGGTCCCGATCACCGACCCCATGTGTGGTGCGAAATCGCAAGCGGCAGCTCTTGGGGAATTCTTGACGTGGCGCCGGGCGCCTTCGCCCCAGACCTGCGCTCAGGACCTCCAATTCACCCTGGGCACCAAATCCAGAGGCAATGTCTCGGGACCGACAGAGACCACCTCTAGGGTCCAAAATTTTGGCGACGGCTCTCGGGAAGCTGGACACTCTGCTAGGTGCAAGTGCCCCAAAAGGCCAGGTCTGGACCTCAGAGGCCAAGCTGTCAGAGAAATGCCGGTGCTGGTGGTCCCGATCACCGACCCCATGTGTGGTGCAAAATCGCAAGCGGCAGCTCTTGGGGAATTTTTGACGTGGCGCCGGGCGCCTTCGCCCCAGAACTGCGTTCAGGGCAGACAAGTTCACCCTGGGCACCAAATCCAGAGGCAATGTCTCGGGACCGACAGAGACCACCTCTAGGGTCCAAAATTCTGGCGACGGCTCTCGGGAAGCTGGACACTCTGCTAAGTGCAAGTGCCCCAAAAGGCCAGGTCTGGATCCCAGAGACCAAGCTGTCAGAGAAATGCCGGTGCTGGTGCTCCCGATCACCGACCCCATGTGTGGTGCGAAATCGCAAGCGGCAGCTCTTGGGGAATTCTTGACGTGGCGCCGGGCGCCTTCGCCCCAGACCTGCGCTCAGGACCTCCAATTCACCCTGGGCACCAAATCCAGAGGCAATGTCTCGGGACCGACAGAGACCACCTCTAGGGTCCAAAATTCTGGCGACGGCTCTCGGGAAGCTGGACACTCTGCTAAGTGCAAGTGCCCCAAAAGGCCAGGTCTGGATCCCAGAGGGAAGGTGTCAGAGAAATGCCGGTGCTGGTGGTCCCGATCACCGACCCCATGTGTGGTGCGAAATCCCAAGCGGCAGCTCTTGAGGAATTTTTGACGTGTCGACGGGCGCCTTCGCCCCGGGTCTGTGCTCAGGACCTCCAATTCACCCTGGGCACCAAATCCAGAGGCAATGTCTCGGGACCGACAGAGACCACCTCTAGGGTCCAAAATTCTGCCGACGGCTCTCGGGAAGCTGGACACTCTGCTAGGTGCAAGTGCCCCAAAAGGCCAGGTCTGGATCCCAGAGGCCAAGCTGTCAGAGAAATGCCGGTGCTGGTGGTCCCGATCACCGACCCCATGTGTGGTGCGAAATCGCAAGCGGCCGCTCTTGGGGAATTCTTGACGTGGCGCCGGGCGCCTTCGCCCCAGACCTGCGCTCAGGGCAGAAAGGTTCACCCTGGGCACCAAATCCAGAGGCAATGTCTCGGGACCGACAGAGACCACCTCTAGGGTCCAAAATTCTGGCGACGGCTCTCGGGAAGCTGGACACTCTGCTAGGTGCAAGTGCCCCAAAAGGCCAGGTCTGGACCTCAGAGGCCAAGCTGTCAGAGAAATGCCGGTGCTGGTGGTCCCGATCACCGACCCCATGTGTGGTGCGAAATCGCAAGCCGCCGCTCTTGGGGAATTCTTGACGTGGCGCCGGGCGCCTTCGCCCCGGGTCTGTGCTCAGGACCTCCAATTCACCCTGGGCACCAAATCCAGAGGCAATGTCTCGGGACCGACAGAGACCACCTCTAGGGTCCAAAATTCTGGCGACGGCTCTCGGGAAGCTGGACACTCTGCTAGGTGCAAGTGCCCCAAAAGGCCAGGTCTGGATCCCAGAGGCCAAGCTGTCAGTGAAATGCCGGTGCTGGTGGTCCCGATCACCGACCCCATGTGTGGTGCGAAATCGCAAGCGGCCGCTCTTGGGGAATTCTTGACGTGGCGCCGGGCGCCTTCGCCCCAGACCTGCGCTCAGGACCTCCAATTCACCCTGGGCACCAAATCCAGAGGCAATGTCTCGGGACCGACAGAGACCACCTCTAGGGTCCAAAATTCTGGCGACGGCTCTCGGGAAGCTGGACACTCTGCTAGGTGCAAGTGCCCCAAAAGGCCAGGTCTGGATCCCAGAGGCCAAGCTGTCAGAGAAATGCCGGTGCTGGTGGTCCGGATCACCGACCCCATGTGTGGTGCGAAATCGCAAGCGGCAGCTCTTGGGGAATTCTTGACGTGTCGTCGGGCGCCTTCGCCCCGGGTCTGTGCTCAGGACCTCCAATTCACCCTGGGCACCAAATCCAGAGGCAATGTCTCGGGACCGACAGAGACCACCTCTAGGGTCCAAAATTCTGCCGACGGCTCTCGGGAAGCTGGACACTCTGCTAGGTGCAAGTGCCCCAAAAGGCCAGGTCTGGATCCCAGAGGCCAAGCTGTCAGAGAAATGCCGGTGCTGGTGGTCCCGATCACCGACCCCATGTGTGGTGCGAAATCGCAAGCGGCAGCTCTTGGGGAATTTTTGACGTGGCGCCGGGCGCCTTCGCCCCAGACCTGCGCTCAGGGCAGAAAGGTTCACCCTGGGCACCAAATCCAGAGGCAATGTCTCGGGACCGACAGAGACCACCTCTAGGGTCCAAAATTCTGGCGACGGCTCTCGGGAAGCTGGACACTCTGCTAGGTGCAAGTGCCCCAAAAGGCCAGGTCTGGACCTCAGAGGCCAAGCTGTCAGAGAAATGCCGGTGCTGGTGGTCCCGATCACCGACCCCATGTGTGGTGCGAAATCGCAAGCCGCCGCTCTTGGGGAATTTTTGACGTGGCGCCGGGCGCCTTCGCCCCGGGTCTGTGCTCAGGACCTCCAATTCACCCTGGGCACCAAATCCAGAGGCAATGTCTCGGGACCGACAGAGACCACCTCTAGGGTCCAAAATTCTGCCGACGGCTCTCGGGAAGCTGGACACTCTGCTAGGTGCAAGTGCCCCAAAAGGCCAGGTCTGGATCCCAGAGGCCAAGCTGTCAGAGAAATGCCGGTGCTGGTGGTCCCGATCACCGACCCCATGTGTGGTGCGAAATCGCAAGCGGCAGCTCTTGGGGAATTTTTGACGTGGCGCCGGGCGCCTTCGCCCCAGACCTGCGCTCAGGGCAGAAAGGTTCACCCTGGGCACCAAATCCAGAGGCAATGTCTCGGGACCGACAGAGACCACCTCTAGGGTCCAAAATTCTGGCGACGGCTCTCGGGAAGCTGGACACTCTGCTAGGTGCAAGTGCCCCAAAAGGCCAGGTCTGGACCTCAGAGGCCAAGCTGTCAGAGAAATGCCGGTGCTGGTGGTCCCGATCACCGACCCCATGTGTGGTGCGAAATCGCAAGCCGCCGCTCTTGGGGAATTTTTGACGTGGCGCCGGGCGCCTTCGCCCCGGGTCTGTGCTCAGGACCTCCAATTCACCCTGGGCACCAAATCCAGAGGCAATGTCTCGGGACCGACAGAGACCACCTCTAGGGTCCAAAATTCTGCCGACGGCTCTCGGGAAGCTGGACACTCTGCTAGGTGCAAGTGCCCCAAAAGGCCAGGTCTGGATCCCAGAGGCCAAGCTGTCAGAGAAATGCTGGTGCTGGTGGTCCCGATCACCGACCCCATGTGTGGTGCGAAATCCCAAGCGGCAGCTCTTGAGGAATTTTTGACGTGTCGCCGGGCGCCTTCGCCCCAGACCTGCGCTCAGGACCTCCAATTCACCCTGGGCACCAAATCCAGAGGCAATGTCTCGGGACCGACAGAGACCACCTCTAGGGTCCAAAATTCTGCCGACGGCTCTCGGGAAGCTGGACACTCTGCTAGGTGCAAGTGCCCCAAAAGGCCAGGTCTGGATCCCAGAGGCCAAGCTGTCAGAGAAATGCCGGTGCTGGTGGTCCCGATCACCGACCCCATGTGTGGTGCGAAATCGCAAGCGGCCGCTCTTGGGGAATTCTTGACGTGGCGCCGGGCGCCTTCGCCCCAGACCTGCGCTCAGGGCAGAAAGGTTCACCCTGGGCACCAAATCCAGAGGCAATGTCTCGGGACCGACAGAGACCACCTCTAGGGTCCAAAATTCTGGCGACGGCTCTCGGGAAGCTGGACACTCTGCTAGGTGCAAGTGCCCCAAAAGGCCAGGTCTGGACCTCAGAGGCCAAGCTGTCAGAGAAATGCCGGTGCTGGTGGTCCCGATCACCGACCCCATGTGTGGTGCGAAATCGCAAGCCGCCGCTCTTGGGGAATTTTTGACGTGGCGCCGGGCGCCTTCGCCCCGGGTCTGTGCTCAGGACCTCCAATTCACCCTGGGCACCAAATCCAGAGGCAATGTCTCGGGACCGACAGAGACCACCTCTAGGGTCCAAAATTCTGCCGACGGCTCTCGGGAAGCTGGACACTCTGCTAGGTGCAAGTGCCCCAAAAGGCCAGGTCTGGATCCCAGAGGCCAAGCTGTCAGAGAAATGCCGGTGCTGGTGGTCCCGATCACCGACCCCATGTGTGGTGCGAAATCGCAAGCGGCCGCTCTTGGGGAATTCTTGACGTGGCGCCGGGCGCCTTCGCCCCAGACCTGCGCTCAGGGCAGAAAGGTTCACCCTGGGCACCAAATCCAGAGGCAATGTCTCGGGACCGACAGAGACCACCTCTAGGGTCCAAAATTCTGGCGACGGCTCTCGGGAAGCTGGACACTCTGCTAGGTGCAAGTGCCCCAAAAGGCCAGGTCTGGACCTCAGAGGCCAAGCTGTCAGAGAAATGCCGGTGCTGGTGGTCCCGATCACCGACCCCATGTGTGGTGCGAAATCGCAAGCGGCAGCTCTTGGGGAATTCTTGACGTGGCGCCGGGCGCCTTCGCCCCGGGTCTGTGCTCAGGACCTCCAATTCACCCTGGGCACCAAATCCAGAGGCAATGTCTCGGGACCGACAGAGACCACCTCTAGGGTCCAAAATTCTGCCGACGGCTCTCGGGAAGCTGGACACTCTGCTAGGTGCAAGTGCCCCAAAAGGCCAGGTCTGGATCCCAGAGGCCAAGCTGTCAGAGAAATGCCGGTGCTGGTGGTCCCGATCACCGACCCCATGTGTGGTGCGAAATCGCAAGCGGCCGCTCTTGGGGAATTCTTGACGTGGCGCCGGGCGCCTTCGCCCCAGACCTGCGCTCAGGGCAGAAAGGTTCACCCTGGGCACCAAATCCAGAGGCAATGTCTCGGGACCGACAGAGACCACCTCTAGGGTCCAAAATTCTGGCGACGGCTCTCGGGAAGCTGGACACTCTGCTAGGTGCAAGTGCCCCAAAAGGCCAGGTCTGGACCTCAGAGGCCAAGCTGTCAGAGAAATGCCGGTGCTGGTGGTCCCGATCACCGACCCCATGTGTGGTGCGAAATCGCAAGCGGCAGCTCTTGGGGAATTCTTGACGTGGCGCCGGGCGCCTTCGCCCCAGACCTGCGCTCAGGACCTCCAATTCACCCTGGGCACCAAATCCAGAGGCAATGTCTCGGGACCGACAGAGACCACCTCTAGGGTCCAAAATTTTGGCGACGGCTCTCGGGAAGCTGGACACTCTGCTAGGTGCAAGTGCCCCAAAAGGCCAGGTCTGGACCTCAGAGGCCAAGCTGTCAGAGAAATGCCGGTGCTGGTGGTCCCGATCACCGACCCCATGTGTGGTGCAAAATCGCAAGCGGCAGCTCTTGGGGAATTTTTGACGTGGCGCCGGGCGCCTTCGCCCCAGAACTGCGTTCAGGGCAGACAAGTTCACCCTGGGCACCAAATCCAGAGGCAATGTCTCGGGACCGACAGAGACCACCTCTAGGGTCCAAAATTCTGGCGACGGCTCTCGGGAAGCTGGACACTCTGCTAAGTGCAAGTGCCCCAAAAGGCCAGGTCTGGATCCCAGAGACCAAGCTGTCAGAGAAATGCCGGTGCTGGTGCTCCCGATCACCGACCCCATGTGTGGTGCGAAATCGCAAGCGGCAGCTCTTGGGGAATTCTTGACGTGGCGTCGGGCGCCTTCGCCCCAGACCTGCGCTCAGGACCTCCAATTCACCCTGGGCACCAAATCCAGAGGCAATGTCTCGGGACCGACAGAGACCACCTCTAGGGTCCAAAATTCTGGCGACGGCTCTCGGGAAGCTGGACACTCTGCTAAGTGCAAGTGCCCCAAAAGGCCAGGTCTGGATCCCAGAGGGAAGGTGTCAGAGAAATGCCGGTGCTGGTGGTCCCGATCACCGACCCCATGTGTGGTGCGAAATCCCAAGCGGCAGCTCTTGAGGAATTTTTGACGTGTCGACGGGCGCCTTCGCCCCGGGTCTGTGCTCAGGACCTCCAATTCACCCTGGGCACCAAATCCAGAGGCAATGTCTCGGGACCGACAGAGACCACCTCTAGGGTCCAAAATTCTGCCGACGGCTCTCGGGAAGCTGGACACTCTGCTAGGTGCAAGTGCCCCAAAAGGCCAGGTCTGGATCCCAGAGGCCAAGCTGTCAGAGAAATGCCGGTGCTGGTGGTCCCGATCACCGACCCCATGTGTGGTGCGAAATCGCAAGCGGCCGCTCTTGGGGAATTCTTGACGTGGCGCCGGGCGCCTTCGCCCCAGACCTGCGCTCAGGGCAGAAAGGTTCACCCTGGGCACCAAATCCAGAGGCAATGTCTCGGGACCGACAGAGACCACCTCTAGGGTCCAAAATTCTGGCGACGGCTCTCGGGAAGCTGGACACTCTGCTAGGTGCAAGTGCCCCAAAAGGCCAGGTCTGGACCTCAGAGGCCAAGCTGTCAGAGAAATGCCGGTGCTGGTGGTCCCGATCACCGACCCCATGTGTGGTGCGAAATCGCAAGCCGCCGCTCTTGGGGAATTCTTGACGTGGCGCCGGGCGCCTTCGCCCCGGGTCTGTGCTCAGGACCTCCAATTCACCCTGGGCACCAAATCCAGAGGCAATGTCTCGGGACCGACAGAGACCACCTCTAGGGTCCAAAATTCTGGCGACGGCTCTCGGGAAGCTGGACACTCTGCTAGGTGCAAGTGCCCCAAAAGGCCAGGTCTGGATCCCAGAGGCCAAGCTGTCAGTGAAATGCCGGTGCTGGTGGTCCCGATCACCGACCCCATGTGTGGTGCGAAATCGCAAGCGGCCGCTCTTGGGGAATTCTTGACGTGGCGCCGGGCGCCTTCGCCCCAGACCTGCGCTCAGGACCTCCAATTCACCCTGGGCACCAAATCCAGAGGCAATGTCTCGGGACCGACAGAGACCACCTCTAGGGTCCAAAATTCTGGCGACGGCTCTCGGGAAGCTGGACACTCTGCTAGGTGCAAGTGCCCCAAAAGGCCAGGTCTGGATCCCAGAGGCCAAGCTGTCAGAGAAATGCCGGTGCTGGTGGTCCGGATCACCGACCCCATGTGTGGTGCGAAATCGCAAGCGGCAGCTCTTGGGGAATTCTTGACGTGTCGTCGGGCGCCTTCGCCCCGGGTCTGTGCTCAGGACCTCCAATTCACCCTGGGCACCAAATCCAGAGGCAATGTCTCGGGACCGACAGAGACCACCTCTAGGGTCCAAAATTCTGGCGACGGCTCTCGGGAAGCTGGACACTCTGCTAGGTGCAAGTGCCCCAAAAGGCCAGGTCTGGACCTCAGAGGCCAAGCTGTCAGAGAAATGCCGGTGCTGGTGGTCTCGATCACCGACCCCATGTGTGGTGCAAAATCCCAAGCGGCAGCTCTTGAGGAATTTTTGACGTGTCGCCGGGCGCCTTCGCCCCGGGTCTGTGCTCAGGACCTCCAATTCACCCTGGGCACCAAATCCAGAGGCAATGTCTCGGGACCGACAGAGACCACCTCTAGGGTCCAAAATTCTGCCGACGGCTCTCGGGAAGCTGGACACTCTGCTAAGTGCAAGTGCCCCAAAAGGCCAGGTCTGGATCCCAGAGGCCAAGCTGTCAGAGAAATGCCGGTGCTGGTGGTCCCGATCACCGACCCCATGTGTGGTGCGAAATCGCAAGCGGCAGCTCTTGGGGAATTCTTGACGTGGCGCCGGGCACCTTCGCCCCAGAACTGCGTTCAGGGCAGACAAGTTCACCCTGGGCACCAAATCCAGAGGCAATGTCTCGGGACCGACAGAGACCACCTCTAGGGTCCAAAATTCTGGCGACGGCTCTCGGGAAGCTGGACACTCTGCTAGGTGCAAGTGCCCCAAAAGGCCAGGTCTGGATCCCAGAGGCCAAGCTGTCAGAGAAATGCCGGTGCTGGTGGTCCCGATCACCGACCCCATGTGTGGTGCGAAATCGCAAGCGGCAGCTCTTGGGGAATTATTGACGTGTCGCCGGGCGCCTTCGCCCCGGGTCTGTGCTCAGGACCTCCAATTCACCCTGGGCACCAAATCCAGAGGCAATGTCTCGGGACCGACAGAGACCACCTCTAGGGTCCAAAATTCTGGCGACGGCTCTCGGGAAGCTGGACACTCTGCTAGGTGCAAGTGCCCCAAAAGGCCAGGTCTGGATCCCAGAGGCCAAGCTGTCAGAGAAATGCCGGTGCTGGTGGTCCCGATCACCGACCCCATGTGTGGTGCGAAATCGCAAGCCGCCGCTCTTGGGGAATTTTTGACGTGGCGCCGGGCGCCTTCGCCCCGGGTCTGTGCTCAGGACCTCCAATTCACCCTGGGCACCAAATCCAGAGGCAATGTCTCGGGACCGACAGAGACCACCTCTAGGGTCCAAAATTCTGCCGACGGCTCTCGGGAAGCTGGACACTCTGCTAGGTGCAAGTGCCCCAAAAGGCCAGGTCTGGATCCCAGAGGCCAAGCTGTCAGTGAAATGCCGGTGCTGGTGGTCCCGATCACCGACCCCATGTGTGGTGCGAAATCGCAAGCGGCCGCTCTTGGGGAATTCTTGACGTGGCGCCGGGCGCCTTCGCCCCAGACCTGCGCTCAGGACCTCCAATTCACCCTGGGCACCAAATCCAGAGGCAATGTCTCGGGACCGACAGAGACCACCTCTAGGGTCCAAAATTCTGGCGACGGCTCTCGGGAAGCTGGACACTCTGCTAGGTGCAAGTGCCCCAAAAGGCCAGGTCTGGATCCCAGAGGCCAAGCTGTCAGAGAAATGCTGGTGCTGGTGGTCCCGATCACCGACCCCATGTGTGGTGCGAAATCCCAAGCGGCAGCTCTTGAGGAATTTTTGACGTGTCGCCGGGCGCCTTCGCCCCAGACCTGCGCTCAGGACCTCCAATTCACCCTGGGCACCAAATCCAGAGGCAATGTCTCGGGACCGACAGAGACCACCTCTAGGGTCCAAAATTCTGCCGACGGCTCTCGGGAAGCTGGACACTCTGCTAGGTGCAAGTGCCCCAAAAGGCCAGGTCTGGATCCCAGAGGCCAAGCTGTCAGAGAAATGCCGGTGCTGGTGGTCCCGATCACCGACCCCATGTGTGGTGCGAAATCGCAAGCGGCCGCTCTTGGGGAATTCTTGACGTGGCGCCGGGCGCCTTCGCCCCAGACCTGCGCTCAGGGCAGAAAGGTTCACCCTGGGCACCAAATCCAGAGGCAATGTCTCGGGACCGACAGAGACCACCTCTAGGGTCCAAAATTCTGGCGACGGCTCTCGGGAAGCTGGACACTCTGCTAGGTGCAAGTGCCCCAAAAGGCCAGGTCTGGACCTCAGAGGCCAAGCTGTCAGAGAAATGCCGGTGCTGGTGGTCCCGATCACCGACCCCATGTGTGGTGCGAAATCGCAAGCCGCCGCTCTTGGGGAATTTTTGACGTGGCGCCGGGCGCCTTCGCCCCGGGTCTGTGCTCAGGACCTCCAATTCACCCTGGGCACCAAATCCAGAGGCAATGTCTCGGGACCGACAGAGACCACCTCTAGGGTCCAAAATTCTGCCGACGGCTCTCGGGAAGCTGGACACTCTGCTAGGTGCAAGTGCCCCAAAAGGCCAGGTCTGGATCCCAGAGGCCAAGCTGTCAGAGAAATGCCGGTGCTGGTGGTCCCGATCACCGACCCCATGTGTGGTGCGAAATCGCAAGCGGCCGCTCTTGGGGAATTCTTGACGTGGCGCCGGGCGCCTTCGCCCCAGACCTGCGCTCAGGGCAGAAAGGTTCACCCTGGGCACCAAATCCAGAAGCAATGTCTCGGGACCGACAGAGACCACCTCTAGGGTCCAAAATTCTGGCGACGGCTCTCGGGAAGCTGGACACTCTGCTAGGTGCAAGTGCCCCAAAAGGCCAGGTCTGGACCTCAGAGGCCAAGCTGTCAGAGAAATGCCGGTGCTGGTGGTCCCGATCACCGACCCCATGTGTGGTGCGAAATCGCAAGCCGCCGCTCTTGGGGAATTTTTGACGTGGCGCCGGGCGCCTTCGCCCCGGGTCTGTGCTCAGGACCTCCAATTCACCCTGGGCACCAAATCCAGAGGCAATGTCTCGGGACCGACAGAGACCACCTCTAGGGTCCAAAATTCTGCCGACGGCTCTCGGGAAGCTGGACACTCTGCTAGGTGCAAGTGCCCCAAAAGGCCAGGTCTGGATCCCAGAGGCCAAGCTGTCAGAGAAATGCTGGTGCTGGTGGTCCCGATCACCGACCCCATGTGTGGTGCGAAATCCCAAGCGGCAGCTCTTGAGGAATTTTTGACGTGTCGCCGGGCGCCTTCGCCCCAGACCTGCGCTCAGGACCTCCAATTCACCCTGGGCACCAAATCCAGAGGCAATGTCTCGGGACCGACAGAGACCACCTCTAGGGTCCAAAATTCTGCCGACGGCTCTCGGGAAGCTGGACACTCTGCTAGGTGCAAGTGCCCCAAAAGGCCAGGTCTGGATCCCAGAGGCCAAGCTGTCAGAGAAATGCCGGTGCTGGTGGTCCCGATCACCGACCCCATGTGTGGTGCGAAATCGCAAGCGGCCGCTCTTGGGGAATTCTTGACGTGGCGCCGGGCGCCTTCGCCCCAGACCTGCGCTCAGGGCAGAAAGGTTCACCCTGGGCACCAAATCCAGAGGCAATGTCTCGGGACCGACAGAGACCACCTCTAGGGTCCAAAATTCTGGCGACGGCTCTCGGGAAGCTGGACACTCTGCTAGGTGCAAGTGCCCCAAAAGGCCAGGTCTGGACCTCAGAGGCCAAGCTGTCAGAGAAATGCCGGTGCTGGTGGTCCCGATCACCGACCCCATGTGTGGTGCGAAATCGCAAGCCGCCGCTCTTGGGGAATTTTTGACGTGGCGCCGGGCGCCTTCGCCCCGGGTCTGTGCTCAGGACCTCCAATTCACCCTGGGCACCAAATCCAGAGGCAATGTCTCGGGACCGACAGAGACCACCTCTAGGGTCCAAAATTCTGCCGACGGCTCTCGGGAAGCTGGACACTCTGCTAGGTGCAAGTGCCCCAAAAGGCCAGGTCTGGATCCCAGAGGCCAAGCTGTCAGAGAAATGCCGGTGCTGGTGGTCCCGATCACCGACCCCATGTGTGGTGCGAAATCGCAAGCGGCCGCTCTTGGGGAATTCTTGACGTGGCGCCGGGCGCCTTCGCCCCAGACCTGCGCTCAGGGCAGAAAGGTTCACCCTGGGCACCAAATCCAGAGGCAATGTCTCGGGACCGACAGAGACCACCTCTAGGGTCCAAAATTCTGGCGACGGCTCTCGGGAAGCTGGACACTCTGCTAGGTGCAAGTGCCCCAAAAGGCCAGGTCTGGACCTCAGAGGCCAAGCTGTCAGAGAAATGCCGGTGCTGGTGGTCCCGATCACCGACCCCATGTGTGGTGCGAAATCGCAAGCCGCCGCTCTTGGGGAATTTTTGACGTGGCGCCGGGCGCCTTCGCCCCGGGTCTGTGCTCAGGACCTCCAATTCACCCTGGGCACCAAATCCAGAGGCAATGTCTCGGGACCGACAGAGACCACCTCTAGGGTCCAAAATTCTGCCGACGGCTCTCGGGAAGCTGGACACTCTGCTAGGTGCAAGTGCCCCAAAAGGCCAGGTCTGGATCCCAGAGGCCAAGCTGTCAGAGAAATGCTGGTGCTGGTGGTCCCGATCACCGACCCCATGTGTGGTGCGAAATCCCAAGCGGCAGCTCTTGAGGAATTTTTGACGTGTCGCCGGGCGCCTTCGCCCCAGACCTGCGCTCAGGACCTCCAATTCACCCTGGGCACCAAATCCAGAGGCAATGTCTCGGGACCGACAGAGACCACCTCTAGGGTCCAAAATTCTGGCGACGGCTCTCGGGAAGCTGGACACTCTGCTAGGTGCAAGTGCCCCAAAAGGCCAGGTCTGGATCCCAGAGGCCAAGCTGTCAGAGAAATGCCGGTGCTGGTGGTCCCGATCACCGACCCCATGTGTGGTGCGAAATCGCAAGCGGCCGCTCTTGGGGAATTCTTGACGTGGCGCCGGGCGCCTTCGCCCCAGACCTGCGCTCAGGGCAGAAAGGTTCACCCTGGGCACCAAATCCAGAGGCAATGTCTCGGGACCGACAGAGACCACCTCTAGGGTCCAAAATTCTGGCGACGGCTCTCGGGAAGCTGGACACTCTGCTAGGTGCAAGTGCCCCAAAAGGCCAGGTCTGGACCTCAGAGGCCAAGCTGTCAGAGAAATGCCGGTGCTGGTGGTCCCGATCACCGACCCCATGTGTGGTGCGAAATCGCAAGCCGCCGCTCTTGGGGAATTTTTGACGTGGCGCCGGGCGCCTTCGCCCCGGGTCTGTGCTCAGGACCTCCAATTCACCCTGGGCACCAAATCCAGAGGCAATGTCTCGGGACCGACAGAGACCACCTCTAGGGTCCAAAATTCTGCCGACGGCTCTCGGGAAGCTGGACACTCTGCTAGGTGCAAGTGCCCCAAAAGGCCAGGTCTGGATCCCAGAGGCCAAGCTGTCAGAGAAATGCCGGTGCTGGTGGTCCCGATCACCGACCCCATGTGTGGTGCGAAATCGCAAGCGGCCGCTCTTGGGGAATTCTTGACGTGGCGCCGGGCGCCTTCGCCCCAGACCTGCGCTCAGGGCAGAAAGGTTCACCCTGGGCACCAAATCCAGAGGCAATGTCTCGGGACCGACAGAGACCACCTCTAGGGTCCAAAATTCTGGCGACGGCTCTCGGGAAGCTGGACACTCTGCTAGGTGCAAGTGCCCCAAAAGGCCAGGTCTGGACCTCAGAGGCCAAGCTGTCAGAGAAATGCCGGTGCTGGTGGTCCCGATCACCGACCCCATGTGTGGTGCGAAATCGCAAGCCGCCGCTCTTGGGGAATTTTTGACGTGGCGCCGGGCGCCTTCGCCCCGGGTCTGTGCTCAGGACCTCCAATTCACCCTGGGCACCAAATCCAGAGGCAATGTCTCGGGACCGACAGAGACCACCTCTAGGGTCCAAAATTCTGGCGACGGCTCTCGGGAAGCTGGACACTCTGCTAGGTGCAAGTGCCCCAAAAGGCCAGGTCTGGACCTCAGAGGCCAAGCTGTCAGAGAAATGCCGGTGCTGGTGGTCCCGATCACCGACCCCATGTGTGGTGCGAAATCCCAAGCGGCAGCTCTTGAGGAATTTTTGACGTGTCGACGGGCGCCTTCGCCCCGGGTCTGTGCTCAGGACCTCCAATTCACCCTGGGCACCAAATCCAGAGGCAATGTCTCGGGACCGACAGAGACCACCTCTAGGGTCCAAAATTCTGGCGACGGCTCTCGGGAAGCTGGACACTCTGCTAGGTGCAAGTGCCCCAAAAGGCCAGGTCTGGATCCCAGAGGCCAAGCTGTCAGAGAAATGCCGGTGCTGGTGGTCCCGATCACCGACCCCATGTGTGGTGCGAAATCGCAAGCGGCCGCTCTTGGGGAATTCTTGACGTGGCGCCGGGCGCCTTCGCCCCAGACCTGCGCTCAGGGCAGAAAGGTTCACCCTGGGCATCAAATCCAGAGGCAATGTCTCGGGACCGACAGAGACCACCTCTAGGGTCCAAAATTCTGGCGACGGCTCTCGGGAAGCTGGACACTCTGCTAGGTGCAAGTGCCCCAAAAGGCCAGGTCTGGACCTCAGAGGCCAAGCTGCCAGAGAAATGCCGGTGCTGGTGGTCCCGATCACCGACCCCATGTGTGGTGCGAAATCGCAAGCCGCCGCTCTTGGGGAATTTTTGACGTGGCGCCGGGCGCCTTCGCCCCGGGTCTGTGCTCAGGACCTCCAATTCACCCTGGGCACCAAATCCAGAGGCAATGTCTCGGGACCGACAGAGACCACCTCTAGGGTCCAAAATTCTGGCGACGGCTCTCGGGAAGCTGGACACTCTGCTAGGTGCAAGTGCCCCAAAAGGCCAGGTCTGGATCCCAGAGGCCAAGCTGTCAGAGAAATGCCGGTGCTGGTGGTCCCGATCACCGACCCCATGTGTGGTGCGAAATCGCAAGCGGCCGCTCTTGGGGAATTCTTGACGTGGCGCCGGGCGCCTTCGCCCCAGACCTGCGCTCAGGGCAGAAAGGTTCACCCTGGGCACCAAATCCAGAGGCAATGTCTCGGGACCGACAGAGACCACCTCTAGGGTCCAAAATTCTGCCGACGGCTCTCGGGAAGCTGGACACTCTGCTAGGTGCAAGTGCCCCAAAAGGCCAGGTCTGGACCTCAGAGGCCAAGCTGTCAGAGAAATGCCGGTGCTGGTGGTCCCGATCACCGACCCCATGTGTGGTGCGAAATCGCAAGCGGCAGCTCTTGGGGAATTTTTGACGTGGCGCCGGGCGCCTTCGCCCCGGGTCTGTGCTCAGGACCTCCAATTCACCCTGGGCACCAAATCCAGAGGCAATGTCTCGGGACCGACAGAGACCACCTCTAGGGTCCAAAATTCTGGCGACGGCTCTCGGGAAGCTGGACACTCTGCTAGGTGCAAGTGCCCCAAAAGGCCAGGTCTGGACCTCAGAGGCCAAGCTGTCAGAGAAATGCCGGTGCTGGTGGTCCCGATCACCGACCCCATGTGTGGTGCGAAATCGCAAGCCGCCGCTCTTGGGGAATTTTTGACGTGGCGCCGGGCGCCTTCGCCCCGGGTCTGTGCTCAGGACCTCCAATTCACCCTGGGCACCAAATCCAGAGGCAATGTCTCGGGACCGACAGAGACCACCTCTAGGGTCCAAAATTCTGGCGACGGCTCTCGGGAAGCTGGACACTCTGCTAGGTGCAAGTGCCCCAAAAGGCCAGGTCTGGATCCCAGAGGCCAAGCTGTCAGTGAAATGCCGGTGCTGGTGGTCCCGATCACCGACCCCATGTGTGGTGCGAAATCGCAAGCGGCCGCTCTTGGGGAATTCTTGACGTGGCGCCGGGCGCCTTCGCCCCAGACCTGCGCTCAGGACCTCCAATTCACCCTGGGCACCAAATCCAGAGGCAATGTCTCGGGACCGACAGAGACCACCTCTAGGGTCCAAAATTCTGCCGACGGCTCTCGGGAAGCTGGACACTCTGCTAGGTGCAAGTGCCCCAAAAGGCCAGGTCTGGATCCCAGAGGCCAAGCTGTCAGAGAAATGCCGGTGCTGGTGGTCCGGATCACCGACCCCATGTGTGGTGCGAAATCGCAAGCGGCAGCTCTTGGGGAATTCTTGACGTGTCGTCGGGCGCCTTCGCCCCGGGTCTGTGCTCAGGACCTCCAATTCACCCTGGGCACCAAATCCAGAGGCAATGTCTCGGGACCGACAGAGACCACCTCTAGGGTCCAAAATTCTGGCGACGGCTCTCGGGAAGCTGGACACTCTGCTAGGTGCAAGTGCCCCAAAAGGCCAGGTCTGGATCCCAGAGGCCAAGCTGTCAGAGAAATGCCGGTGCTGGTGGTCCCGATCACCGACCCCATGTGTGGTGCGAAATCCCAAGCGGCAGCTCTTGAGGAATTTTTGACGTGGCGCCGGGCGCCTTCGCCCCAGACCTGCGCTCAGGACCTCCAATTCACCCTGGGCACCAAATCCAGAGGCAATGTCTCGGGACCGACAGAGACCACCTCTAGGGTCCAAAATTCTGGCGACGGCTCTCGGGAAGCTGGACACTCTGCTAGGTGCAAGTGCCCCAAAAGGCCAGGTCTGGATCCCAGAGGCCAAGCTGTCAGAGAAATGCCGGTGCTGGTGGTCCGGATCACCGACCCCATGTGTGGTGCGAAATCGCAAGCGGCAGCTCTTGGGGAATTCTTGACGTGGCGCCGGGCGCCTTCGCCCCGGGTCTGTGCTCAGGACCTCCAATTCACCCTGGGCACCAAATCCAGAGGCAATGTCTCGGGACCGACAGAGACCACCTCTAGGGTCCAAAATTCTGGCGACGGCTCTCGGGAAGCTGGACACTCTGCTAGGTGCAAGTGCCCCAAAAGGCCAGGTCTGGACCTCAGAGGCCAAGCTGTCAGAGAAATGCCGGTGCTGGTGGTCCCGATCACCGACCCCATGTGTGGTGCGAAATCGCAAGCGGCCGCTCTTGGGGAATTTTTGACGTGGCGCCGGGCGCCTTCGCCCCGGGTCTGTGCTCAGGACCTCCAATTCACCCTGGGCACCAAATCCAGAGGCAATGTCTCGGGACCGACAGAGACCACCTCTAGGGTCCAAAATTCTGGCGACGGCTCTCGGGAAGCTGGACACTCTGCTAAGTGCAAGTGCCCCAAAAGGCCAGGTCTGGATCCCAGAGACCAAGCTGTCAGAGAAATGCCGGTGCTGGTGCTCCCGATCACCGACCCCATGTGTGGTGCGAAATCGCAAGCGGCACCTCTTGGGGAATTCTTGACGTGGCGCCGGGCGCCTTCGCCCCAGACCTGCGCTCAGGACCTCCAATTCACCCTGGGCACCAAATCCAGAGGCAATGTCTCGGGACCGACAGAGACCACCTCTAGGGTCCAAAATTCTGGCGACGGCTCTCGGGAAGCTGGACACTCTGCTAAGTGCAAGTGCCCCAAAAGGCCAGGTCTGGATCCCAGAGGGAAGGTGTCAGAGAAATGCCGGTGCTGGTGGTCCCGATCACCGACCCCATGTGTGGTGCGAAATCGCAAGCGGCAGCTCTTGGGGAATTCTTGACGTGGCGCCGGGCGCCTCCGCCCCAGACCTGCGCTCAGGGCAGACAGGTTCACCCTGGGCACCAAATCCAGAGGCAATGTCTCGGGACCGACAGAGACCACCTCTAGGGTCCAAAATTCTGACGACGGCTCTCGGGAAGCTGGGCACTCTGCTAGGTGCAAGTGCCCCAAAAGGCCAGGTCTGGATCCCAGAGGGAAGGTGTCAGAGAAATGCCGGTGCTGGTGGTCCCGATCACCGACCCCATGTGTGGTGCGAAATCGCAAGCGGCAGCTCTTGGGGAATTCTTGACGTGGCGCCGGGCGCCTCCGCCCCAGACCTGCGCTCAGGGCAGACAGGTTCACCCTGGGCACCAAATCCAGAGGCAATGTCTCGGGACCGACAGAGACCACCTCTAGGGTCCAAAATTCTGACGACGGCTCTCGGGAAGCTGGGCACTCTGCTAGGTGCAAGTGCCCCAAAAGGCCAGGTCTGGATCCCAGAGGGAAGGTGTCAGAGAAATGCCGGTGCTGGTGGTCCCGATCACCGACCCCATGTGTGGTGCGAAATCGCAAGCGGCAGCTCTTGGGGAATTCTTGACGTGGCGCCGGGCGCCTCCGCCCCAGACCTGCGCTCAGGGCAGACAGGTTCACCCTGGGCACCAAATCCAGAGGCAATGTCTCGGGACCGACAGAGACCACCTCTAGGGTCCAAAATTCTGACGACGGCTCTCGGGAAGCTGGGCACTCTGCTAGGTGCAAGTGCCCCAAAAGGCCAGGTCTGGATCCCAGAGACCAAGCTGTCAGAGAAATGCCGGTGCTGGTGCTCCCGATCACCGACCCCATGTGTGGTGCGAAATCGCAAGCGGCAGCTCTTGGGGAATTCTTGACGTGGCGCCGGGCGCCTTCGCCCCAGACCTGCGCTCAGGACCTCCAATTCACCCTGGGCACCAAATCCAGAGGCAATGTCTCGGGACCGACAGAGACCACCTCTAGGGTCCAAAATTCTGGCGATGGCTCTCAGGAAGCTGGACACTCTGCTAGGTGCAAGTGTCCCAAAAGGCCAGGTCTGGACCTCAGAGGCCAAGCTGTCAGAGAAATGCCGGTGCTGGTGGTCCCGATCACCGACCCCATGTGTGGTGCGAAATCCCAAGCGGCAGCTCTTGGGGAATTCTTGACGTGGCGCCGGGCACCTTCGCCCCAGACCTGCGCTCAGGGCAGACAGGTTCACCGTGGGCACCAAATCCAGAGGCAATGTCTCGGGACCGACAGAGACCACCTCTAGGGTCCAAAATTCTGGCGACGGCTCTCGGGAAGCTGGACACTCTGCTAAGTGCAAGTGCCCCAAAAGGCCAGGTCTGGATCCCAGAGGCCAAGCTGTCAGAGAAATGCCGGTGCTGGTGGTCCCGATCACCGACCCCATGTGTGGTGCGAAATCGCAAGCGGCAGCTCTTGGGGAATTCTTGACGTGGCGCCGGGCGCCTTCGCCCCAGACCTGCGCTCAGGGCAGACAGGTTCACCCTGGGCACCAAATCCAGAGGCAATGTCTCGGGACTGACAGAGACCACCTCTAGGGTCCAAAATTCTGGCGACGGCTCTCGGGAAGCTGGACACTCTGCTAGGTGCAAGTGCCCCAAAAGGCCAGGTCTGGATCCCAGAGGCCAAGCTGTCAGAGAAATGCCGGTGCTGGTGGTCCCGATCACCGACCCCATGTGTGGTGCGAAATCGCAAGCGGCCGCTCTTGGGGAATTTTTGACGTGGCGCCGGGCGCCTTCGCCCCGGGTCTGCGCTCAGGACCTCCAATTCACCCTGGGCACCAAATCCAGAGGCAATGTCTCGGGACCGACAGAGACCACCTCTAGGGTCCAAAATTCTGGCGACGGCTCTCGGGAAGCTGGACACTCTGCTAAGTGCAAGTGCCCCAAAAGGCCAGGTCTGGATCCCAGAGACCAAGCTGTCAGAGAAATGCCGGTGCTGGTGCTCCCGATCACCGACCCCATATGTGGTGCGAAATCGCAAGCGGCAGCTCTTGGGGAATCCTTGACGTGGCGCCGGGCGCCTTCGCCCCAGACCTGCGCTCAGGACCTCCAATTCACCCTGGGCACCAAATCCAGAGGCAATGTCTCGGGACCGACAGAGACCACCTCTAGGGTCCAAAATTCTGGCGACGGCTCTCGGGAAGCTGGACACTCTGCTAAGTGCAAGTGCCCCAAAAGGCCAGGTCTGGATCCCAGAGGGAAGGTGTCAGAGAAATGCCGGTGCTGGTGGTCCCGATCACCGACCCCATGTGTGGTGCGAAATCGCAAGCGGCCGCTCTTGGGGAATTCTTGACGTGGCGCCGGGCGCCTCCGCCCCAGACCTGCGCTCAGGGCAGAGAGGTTCACCCTGGGCACCAAATCCAGAGGCAATGTCTCGGGACCGACAGAGACCACCTCTAGGGTCCAAAATTCTGACGACGGCTCTCGGGAAGCTGGGCACTCTGCTAGGTGCAAGTGCCCCAAAAGGCCAGGTCTGGATCCCAGAGGCCAAGCTGTCAGAGAAATGCCGGTGCTGGTGCTCCCGATCACCGACCCCATGTGTGGTGCGAAATCGCAAGCGGCAGCTCTTGGGGAATTTTTGACGTGGCGCCGGGCACCTTCGCCCCGGGTCTGTGCTCAGGACCTCCAATTCACCCTGGGCACCAAATCCAGAGGCAATGTCTCGGGACCGACAGAGACCACCTCTAGGGTCCAAAATTCTGGCGACGGCTCTCGGGAAGCTGGACACTCTGCTAAGTGCAAGTGCCCCAAAAGGCCGGGTCTGGATCCCAGAGACCAAGCTGTCAGAGAAATGCCGGTGCTGGTGCTCCCGATCACCGACCCCATGTGTGGTGCGAAATCGCAAGCGGCAGCTCTTGGGGAATTCTTGACGTGGCGCCGGGCGCCTTCGCCCCAGACCTGCGCTCAGGACCTCCAATTCACCCTGGGCACCAAATCCAGAGGCAATGTCTCGGGACCGACAGAGACCACCTCTAGGGTCCAAAATTCTGGCGACGGCTCTCGGGAAGCTGGACACTCTGCTAAGTGCAAGTGCCCCAAAAGGCCAGGTCTGGATCCCAGAGGGAAGGTGTCAGAGAAATGCCGGTGCTGGTGGTCCCGATCACCGACCCCATGTGTGGTGCGAAATCGCAAGCGGCAGCTCTTGGGGAATTCTTGACGTGGCGCCGGGCGCCTTCGCCCCAGACCTGCGCTCAGGACCTCCAATTCACCCTGGGCACCAAATCCAGAGGCAATGTCTCGGGACCGACAGAGACCACCTCTAGGGTCCAAAATTCTGACGACGGCTCTCGGGAAGCTGGGCACTCTGCTAGGTGCAAGTGCCCCAAAAGGCCAGGTCTGGATCCCAGAGGGAAGGTGTCAGAGAAATGCCGGTGCTGGTGGTCCCGATCACCGACCCCATGTGTGGTGCGAAATCGCAAGCGGCAGCTCTTGGGGAATTCTTGACGTGGCGCCGGGCGCCTCCGCCCCAGACCTGCGCTCAGGACCTCCAATTCACCCTGGGCACCAAATCCAGAGGCAATGTCTCGGGACCGACAGAGACCACCTCTAGGGTCCAAAATTCTGACGACGGCTCTCGGGAAGCTGGGCACTCTGCTAGGTGCAAGTGCCCCAAAAGGCCAGGTCTGGATCCCAGAGGCCAAGCTGTCAGAGAAATGCCGGTGCTGGTGCTCCCGATCACCGACCCCATGTGTGGTGCGAAATCGCAAGCGGCAGCTCTTGGGGAATTCTTGACGTGGCGCCGGGCGCCTTCGCCCCAGACCTGCGCTCAGGACCTCCAATTCACCCTGGGCACCAAATCCAGAGGCAATGTCTCGGGACCGACAGAGACCACCTCTAGGGTCCAAAATTCTGGCGACGGCTCTCGGGAAGCTGGACACTCTGCTAGGTGCAAGTGCCCCAAAAGGCCAGGTCTGGACCTCAGAGGCCAAGCTGTCAGAGAAATGCCGGTGCTGGTGGTCCCGATCACCGACCCCATGTGTGGTGCAAAATCGCAAGCGGGAGCTCTTGGGGAATTTTTGACGTGGCGCCGGGCGCCTTCGCCCCAGAACTGCGTTCAGGGCAGACAAGTTCACCCTGGGCACCAAATCCAGAGGCAATGTCTCGGGACCGACAGAGACCACCTCTAGGGTCCAAAATTTTGGCGATGGCTCTCGGGAAGCTGGACACTCTGCTAGGTGCAAGTGCCCCAAAAGGCCAGGTCTGGACCTCAGAGGCCAAGCTGTCAGAGAAATGCTGGTGCTGGTGCTCCCGATCACCGACCCCATGTGTGGTGCGAAATCGCAAGCCGCCGCTCTTGGGGAATTTTTGACGTGGCGCCGGGCGCCTTCGCCCCGGGTCTGTGCTCAGGACCTCCAATTCACCCTGGGCACCAAATCCAGAGGCAATGTCTCGGGACCGACAGAGACCACCTCTAGGGTCCAAAATTCTGGCGACGGCTCTCGGGAAGCTGGACACTCTGCTAAGTGCAAGTGCCCCAAAAGGCCAGGTCTGGATCCCAGAGGCCAAGCTGTCAGAGAAATGCCGGTGCTGGTGGTCCCGATCACCGACCCCATGTGTGGTGCCAAATCGCAAGCGGCCGCTCTTGGGGAATTCTTGACGTGGCGCCGGGCGCCTTCGCCCCAGACCTGCGCTCAGGGCAGACAGGTTCACCCTGGGCACCAAATCCAGAGGCAATGTCTCGGGACCGACAGAGACCACCTCTAGGGTCCAAAATTCTGGCGACGGCTCTCGGGAAGCTGGACACTCTGCTAGGTGCAAGTGCCCCAAAAGGCCAGGTCTGGACCTCAGAGGCCAAGCTGTCAGAGAAATGCCGGTGCTGGTGGTCCCGATCACCGACCCCATGTGTGGTGCGAAATCGCAAGCGGCAGCTCTTGGGGAATTTTTGACGTGGCGCCGGGCGCCTTCGCCCCGGGTCTGTGCTCAGGACCTCCAATTCACCCTGGGCACCAAATCCAGAGGCAATGTCTCGGGACTGACAGAGACCACCTCTAGGGTCCAAAATTCTGGCGACGGCTCTCGGGAAGCTGGACACTCTGCTAAGTGCAAGTGCCCCAAAAGGCCAGGTCTGGATCCCAGAGACCAAGCTGTCAGAGAAATGCCGGTGCTGGTGCTCCCGATCACCGACCCCATATGTGGTGCGAAATCGCAAGCGGCAGCTCTTGGGGAATCCTTGACGTGGCGCCGGGCGCCTTCGCCCCAGACCTGCGCTCAGGACCTCCAATTCACCCTGGGCACCAAATCCAGAGGCAATGTCTCGGGACCGACAGAGACCACCTCTAGGGTCCAAAATTCTGGCGACGGCTCTCGGGAAGCTGGACACTCTGCTAAGTGCAAGTGCCCCAAAAGGCCAGGTCTGGATCCCAGAGGGAAGGTGTCAGAGAAATGCCGGTGCTGGTGGTCCCGATCACCGACCCCATGTGTGGTGCGAAATCGCAAGCGGCAGCTCTTGGGGAATTCTTGACGTGGCGCCGGGCGCCTCCGCCCCAGACCTGCGCTCAGGGCAGAGAGGTTCACCCTGGGCACCAAATCCAGAGGCAATGTCTCGGGACAGACAGAGACCACCTCTAGGGTCCAAAATTCTGACGACGGCTCTCGGGAAGCTGGGCACTCTGCTAGGTGCAAGTGCCCCAAAAGGCCAGGTCTGGATCCCAGAGGCCAAGCTGTCAGAGAAATGCCGGTGCTGGTGCTCCCGATCACCGACCCCATGTGTGGTGCGAAATCGCAAGCGGCAGCTCTTGGGGAATTTTTGACGTGGCGCCGGGCACCTTCGCCCCGGGTCTGTGCTCAGGACCTCCAATTCACCCTGGGCACCAAATCCAGAGGCAATGTCTCGGGACCGACAGAGACCACCTCTAGGGTCCAAAATTCTGGCGACGGCTCTCGGGAAGCTGGACACTCTGCTAAGTGCAAGTGCCCCAAAAGGCCAGGTCTGGATCCCAGAGGCCAAGCTGTCAGAGAAATGCCGGTGCTGGTGGTCCCGATCACCGACCCCATGTGTGGTGCCAAATCGCAAGCGGCCGCTCTTGGGGAATTCTTGACGTGGCGCCGGGCGCCTTCGCCCCAGACCTGCGCTCAGGGCAGACAGGTTCACCCTGGGCACCAAATCCAGAGGCAATGTCTCGGGACCGACAGAGACCACCTCTAGGGTCCAAAATTCTGGCGACGGCTCTCGGGAAGCTGGACACTCTGCTAGGTGCAAGTGCCCCAAAAGGCCAGGTCTGGACCTCAGAGGCCAAGCTGTCAGAGAAATGCCGGTGCTGGTGGTCCCGATCACCGACCCCATGTGTGGTGCGAAATCGCAAGCGGCAGCTCTTGGGGAATTTTTGACGTGGCGCCGGGCGCCTTCGCCCCGGGTCTGTGCTCAGGACCTCCAATTCACCCTGGGCACCAAATCCAGAGGCAATGTCTCGGGACCGACAGAGACCACCTCTAGGGTCCAAAATTCTGGCGACGGCTCTCGGGAAGCTGGACACTCTGCTAAGTGCAAGTGCCCCAAAAGGCCAGGTCTGGATCCCAGAGACCAAGCTGTCAGAGAAATGCCGGTGCTGGTGCTCCCGATCACCGACCCCATGTGTGGTGCGAAATCGCAAGCGGCAGCTCTTGGGGAATTCTTGACGTGGCGCCGGGCGCCTTCGCCCCAGACCTGCGCTCAGGACCTCCAATTCACCCTGGGCACCAAATCCAGAGGCAATGTCTCGGGACCGACAGAGACCACCTCTAGGGTCCAAAATTCTGGCGACGGCTCTCGGGAAGCTGGACACTCTGCTAAGTGCAAGTGCCCCAAAAGGCCAGGTCTGGATCCCAGAGGGAAGGTGTCAGAGAAATGCCGGTGCTGGTGGTCCCGATCACCGACCCCATGTGTGGTGCGAAATCGCAAGCGGCAGCTCTTGGGGAATTCTTGACGTGGCGCCGGGCGCCTCCGCCCCAGACCTGCGCTCAGGGCAGACAGGTTCACCCTGGGCACCAAATCCAGAGGCAATGTCTCGGGACCGACAGAGACCACCTCTAGGGTCCAAAATTCTGACGACGGCTCTCGGGAAGCTGGGCACTCTGCTAGGTGCAAGTGCCCCAAAAGGCCAGGTCTGGATCCCAGAGGGAAGGTGTCAGAGAAATGCCGGTGCTGGTGGTCCCGATCACCGACCCCATGTGTGGTGCGAAATCGCAAGCGGCAGCTCTTGGGGAATTCTTGACGTGGCGCCGGGCGCCTCCGCCCCAGACCTGCGCTCAGGGCAGAGAGGTTCACCCTGGGCACCAAATCCAGAGGCAATGTCTCGGGACCGACAGAGACCACCTCTAGGGTCCAAAATTCTGACGACGGCTCTCGGGAAGCTGGGCACTCTGCTAGGTGCAAGTGCCCCAAAAGGCCAGGTCTGGATCCCAGAGGCCAAGCTGTCAGAGAAATGCCGGTGCTGGTGCTCCCGATCACCGACCCCATGTGTGGTGCGAAATCGCAAGCGGCAGCTCTTGGGGAATTCTTGACGTGGCGCCGGGCGCCTTCGCCCCAGACCTGCGCTCAGGACCTCCAATTCACCCTGGGCACCAAATCCAGAGGCAATGTCTCGGGACCGACAGAGACCACCTCTAGGGTCCAAAATTCTGGCGACGGCTCTCGGGAAGCTGGACACTCTGCTAGGTGCAAGTGCCCCAAAAGGCCAGGTCTGGACCTCAGAGGCCAAGCTGTCAGAGAAATGCCGGTGCTGGTGGTCCCGATCACCGACCCCATGTGTGGTGCAAAATCGCAAGCGGCAGCTCTTGGGGAATTTTTGACGTGGCGCCGGGCGCCTTCGCCCCAGAACTGCGTTCAGGGCAGACAAGTTCACCCTGGGCACCAAATCCAGAGGCAATGTCTCGGGACCGACAGAGACCACCTCTAGGGTCCAAAATTCTGGCGACGGCTCTCGGGAAGCTGGACACTCTGCTAGGTGCAAGTGCCCCAAAAGGCCAGGTCTGGACCTCAGAGGCCAAGCTGTCAGAGAAATGCCGGTGCTGGTGGTCCCGATCACCGACCCCATGTGTGGTGCGAAATCGCAAGCGGCAGCTCTTGGGGAATTTTTGACGTGGCGCCGGGCGCCTTCGCCCCGGGTCTGTGCTCAGGACCTCCAATTCACCCTGGGCACCAAATCCAGAGGCAATGTCTCGGGACCGACAGAGACCACCTCTAGGGTCCAAAATTCTGGCGACGGCTCTCGGGAAGCTGGACACTCTGCTAAGTGCAAGTGCCCCAAAAGGCCAGGTCTGGATCCCAGAGACCAAGCTGTCAGAGAAATGCCGGTGCTGGTGCTCCCGATCACCGACCCCATGTGTGGTGCGAAATCGCAAGCGGCAGCTCTTGGGGAATTCTTGACGTGGCGCCGGGCGCCTTCGCCCCAGACCTGCGCTCAGGACCTCCAATTCACCCTGGGCACCAAATCCAGAGGCAATGTCTCGGGACCGACAGAGACCACCTCTAGGGTCCAAAATTCTGGCGACGGCTCTCGGGAAGCTGGACACTCTGCTAGGTGCAAGTGCCCCAAAAGGCCAGGTCTGGACCTCAGAGGCCAAGCTGTCAGAGAAATGCTGGTGCTGGTGCTCCCGATCACCGACCCCATGTGTGGTGCGAAATCGCAAGCCGCCGCTCTTGGGGAATTTTTGACGTGGCGCCGGGCGCCTTCGCCCCGGGTCTGTGCTCAGGACCTCCAATTCACCCTGGGCACCAAATCCAGAGGCAATGTCTCGGGACCGACAGAGACCACCTCTAGGGTCCAAAATTCTGGCGACGGCTCTCGGGAAGCTGGACACTCTGCTAAGTGCAAGTGCCCCAAAAGGCCAGGTCTGGATCCCAGAGACCAAGCTGTCAGAGAAATGCCGGTGCTGGTGCTCCCGATCACCGACCCCATGTGTGGTGCGAAATCCAGCGGCAGCCGGGCAGCCCTTTCGAATCGCGCCGGACGCCTTCGCCCCAGACCTCGCCCCACCCCCCCCCCCCACCCCAACCTCCACCCCCCCCACCACCCCCCAACCCCGACCACACACCACCTCTAGGTCCAAAATCTGGCGACGGCTCTCGGGAAGCTGGACACTCTGCTAAGTGCAAGTGCCCCAAAAGGCCAGGTCTGGATCCCAGAGACCAAGCTGTCAGAGAAATGCCGGTGCTGGTGCTCCCGATCACCGACCCCATGTGTGGTGCGAAATCGCAAGCGGCAGCTCTTGGGGAATTCTTGACGTGGCGCCGGGCGCCTTCGCCCCAGACCTGCGCTCAGGACCTCCAATTCACCCTGGGCACCAAATCCAGAGGCAATGTCTCGGGACCGACAGAGACCACCTCTAGGGTCCAAAATTCTGGCGACGGCTCTCGGGAAGCTGGACACTCTGCTAGGTGCAAGTGCCCCAAAAGGCCAGGTCTGGACCTCAGAGGCCAAGCTGTCAGAGAAATGCCGGTGCTGGTGGTCCCGATCACCGACCCCATGTGTGGTGCAAAATCGCAAGCGGCAGCTCTTGGGGAATTTTTGACGTGGCGCCGGGCGCCTTCGCCCCAGAACTGCGTTCAGGGCAGACAAGTTCACCCTGGGCACCAAATCCAGAGGCAATGTCTCGGGACCGACAGAGACCACCTCTAGGGTCCAAAATTCTGGCGACGGCTCTCGGGAAGCTGGACACTCTGCTAGGTGCAAGTGCCCCAAAAGGCCAGGTCTGGACCTCAGAGGCCAAGCTGTCAGAGAAATGCCGGTGCTGGTGGTCCCGATCACCGACCCCATGTGTGGTGCGAAATCGCAAGCGGCAGCTCTTGGGGAATTTTTGACGTGGCGCCGGGCGCCTTCGCCCCGGGTCTGTGCTCAGGACCTCCAATTCACCCTGGGCACCAAATCCAGAGGCAATGTCTCGGGACCGACAGAGACCACCTCTAGGGTCCAAAATTCTGGCGACGGCTCTCGGGAAGCTGGACACTCTGCTAAGTGCAAGTGCCCCAAAAGGCCAGGTCTGGATCCCAGAGACCAAGCTGTCAGAGAAATGCCGGTGCTGGTGCTCCCGATCACCGACCCCATGTGTGGTGCGAAATCGCAAGCGGCAGCTCTTGGGGAATTCTTGACGTGGCGCCGGGCGCCTTCGCCCCAGACCTGCGCTCAGGACCTCCAATTCACCCTGGGCACCAAATCCAGAGGCAATGTCTCGGGACCGACAGAGACCACCTCTAGGGTCCAAAATTCTGGCGACGGCTCTCGGGAAGCTGGACACTCTGCTAAGTGCAAGTGCCCCAAAAGGCCAGGTCTGGATCCCAGAGGGAAGGTGTCAGAGAAATGCCGGTGCTGGTGGTCCCGATCACCGACCCCATGTGTGGTGCGAAATCGCAAGCGGCCGCTCTTGGGGAATTCTTGACGTGGCGCCGGGCGCCTCCGCCCCAGACCTGCGCTCAGGGCAGACAGGTTCACCCTGGGCACCAAATCCAGAGGCAATGTCTCGGGACCGACAGAGACCACCTCTAGGGTCCAAAATTCTGACGACGGCTCTCGGGAAGCTGGGCACTCTGCTAGGTGCAAGTGCCCCAAAAGGCCAGGTCTGGATCCCAGAGGGAAGGTGTCAGAGAAATGCCGGTGCTGGTGGTCCCGATCACCGACCCCATGTGTGGTGCGAAATCGCAAGCGGCAGCTCTTGGGGAATTCTTGACGTGGCGCCGGGCGCCTCCGCCCCAGACCTGCGCTCAGGGCAGACAGGTTCACCCTGGGCACCAAATCCAGAGGCAATGTCTCGGGACCGACAGAGACCACCTCTAGGGTCCAAAATTCTGACGACGGCTCTCGGGAAGCTGGGCACTCTGCTAGGTGCAAGTGCCCCAAAAGGCCAGGTCTGGATCCCAGAGGGAAGGTGTCAGAGAAATGCCGGTGCTGGTGGTCCCGATCACCGACCCCATGTGTGGTGCGAAATCGCAAGCGGCAGCTCTTGGGGAATTCTTGACGTGGCGCCGGGCGCCTCCGCCCCAGACCTGCGCTCAGGGCAGACAGGTTCACCCTGGGCACCAAATCCAGAGGCAATGTCTCGGGACCGACAGAGACCACCTCTAGGGTCCAAAATTCTGACGACGGCTCTCGGGAAGCTGGGCACTCTGCTAGGTGCAAGTGCCCCAAAAGGCCAGGTCTGGATCCCAGAGACCAAGCTGTCAGAGAAATGCCGGTGCTGGTGCTCCCGATCACCGACCCCATGTGTGGTGCGAAATCGCAAGCGGCAGCTCTTGGGGAATTCTTGACGTGGCGCCGGGCGCCTTCGCCCCAGACCTGCGCTCAGGACCTCCAATTCACCCTGGGCACCAAATCCAGAGGCAATGTCTCGGGACCGACAGAGACCACCTCTAGGGTCCAAAATTCTGGCGACGGCTCTCGGGAAGCTGGACACTCTGCTAAGTGCAAGTGCCCCAAAAGGCCAGGTCTGGATCCCAGAGGGAAGGTGTCAGAGAAATGCCGGTGCTGGTGGTCCCGATCACCGACCCCATGTGTGGTGCGAAATCGCAAGCGGCAGCTCTTGGGGAATTCTTGACGTGGCGCCGGGCGCCTCCGCCCCAGACCTGCGCTCAGGGCAGAGAGGTTCACCCTGGGCACCAAATCCAGAGGCAATGTCTCGGGACCGACAGAGACCACCTCTAGGGTCCAAAATTCTGGCGACGGCTCTCGGGAAGCTGGGCACTCTGCTAGGTGCAAGTGCCCCAAAAGGCCAGGTCTGGATCCCAGAGGGAAGGTGTCAGAGAAATGCCGGTGCTGGTGGTCCCGATCACCGACCCCATGTGTGGTGCGAAATCGCAAGCGGCAGCTCTTGGGGAATTCTTGACGTGGCGCCGGGCGCCTCCGCCCCAGACCTGCGCTCAGGGCAGACAGGTTCACCCTGGGCACCAAATCCAGAGGCAATGTCTCGGGACCGACAGAGACCACCTCTAGGGTCCAAAATTCTGACGACGGCTCTCGGGAAGCTGGGCACTCTGCTAGGTGCAAGTGCCCCAAAAGGCCAGGTCTGGATCCCAGAGACCAAGCTGTCAGAGAAATGCCGGTGCTGGTGCTCCCGACCACCGACCCCATGTGTGGTGCGAAATCGCAAGCGGCAGCTCTTGGGGAATTCTTGACGTGGCGCCGGGCGCCTTCGCCCCAGACCTGCGCTCAGGACCTCCAATTCACCCTGGGCACCAAATCCAGAGGCAATGTCTCGGGACCGACAGAGACCACCTCTAGGGTCCAAAATTCTGGCGATGGCTCTCGGGAAGCTGGACACTCTGCTAGGTGCAAGTGTCCCAAAAGGCCAGGTCTGGACCTCAGAGGCCAAGCTGTCAGAGAAATGCCGGTGCTGGTGGTCCCGATCACCGACCCCATGTGTGGTGCGAAATCCCAAGCGGCAGCTCTTGGGGAATTTTTGACGTGGCGCCGGGCGCCTTCGCCCCGGGTCTGTGCTCAGGACCTCCAATTCACCCTGGGCACCAAATCCAGAGGCAATGTCTCGGGACCGACAGAGACCACCTCTAGGGTCCAAAATTCTGGCGACGGCTCTCGGGAAGCTGGACACTCTGCTAAGTGCAAGTGCCCCAAAAGGCCAGGTCTGGATCCCAGAGGCCAAGCTGTCAGAGAAATGCCGGTGCTGGTGGTCCCGATCACCGACCCCATGTGTGGTGCCAAATCGCAAGCGGCCGCTCTTGGGGAATTCTTGACGTGGCGCCGGGCGCCTTCGCCCCAGACCTGCGCTCAGGGCAGACAGGTTCACCCTGGGCACCAAATCCAGAGGCAATGTCTCGGGACCGACAGAGACCACCTCTAGGGTCCAAAATTCTGGCGACGGCTCTCGGGAAGCTGGACACTCTGCTAGGTGCAAGTGCCCCAAAAGGCCAGGTCTGGACCTCAGAGGCCAAGCTGTCAGAGAAATGCCGGTGCTGGTGGTCCCGATCACCGACCCCATGTGTGGTGCGAAATCGCAAGCGGCAGCTCTTGGGGAATTTTTGACGTGGCGCCGGGCGCCTTCGCCCCGGGTCTGTGCTCAGGACCTCCAATTCACCCTGGGCACCAAATCCAGAGGCAATGTCTCGGGACCGACAGAGACCACCTCTAGGGTCCAAAATTCTGGCGACGGCTCTCGGGAAGCTGGACACTCTGCTAAGTGCAAGTGCCCCAAAAGGCCAGGTCTGGATCCCAGAGGCCAAGCTGTCAGAGAAATGCCGGTGCTGGTGGTCCCGATCACCGACCCCATGTGTGGTGCGAAATCGCAAGCGGCAGCTCTTGGGGAATTCTTGACGTGGCGCCGGGCGCCTTCGCCCCAGACCTGCGCTCAGGGCAGACAGGTTCACCCTGGGCACCAAATCCAGAGGCAATGTCTCGGGACTGACAGAGACCACCTCTAGGGTCCAAAATTCTGGCGACGGCTCTCGGGAAGCTGGACACTCTGCTAGGTGCAAGTGCCCCAAAAGGCCAGGTCTGGATCCCAGAGGCCAAGCTGTCAGAGAAATGCCGGTGCTGGTGGTCCCGATCACCGACCCCATGTGTGGTGCGAAATCGCAAGCGGCCGCTCTTGGGGAATTTTTGACGTGGCGCCGGGCGCCTTCGCCCCGGGTCTGCGCTCAGGACCTCCAATTCACCCTGGGCACCAAATCCAGAGGCAATGTCTCGGGACTGACAGAGACCACCTCTAGGGTCCAAAATTCTGGCGACGGCTCTCGGGAAGCTGGACACTCTGCTAAGTGCAAGTGCCCCAAAAGGCCAGGTCTGGATCCCAGAGACCAAGCTGTCAGAGAAATGCCGGTGCTGGTGCTCCCGATCACCGACCCCATATGTGGTGCGAAATCGCAAGCGGCAGCTCTTGGGGAATCCTTGACGTGGCGCCGGGCGCCTTCGCCCCAGACCTGCGCTCAGGACCTCCAATTCACCCTGGGCACCAAATCCAGAGGCAATGTCTCGGGACCGACAGAGACCACCTCTAGGGTCCAAAATTCTGGCGACGGCTCTCGGGAAGCTGGACACTCTGCTAGGTGCAAGTGCCCCAAAAGGCCAGGTCTGGATCCCAGAGGCCAAGCTGTCAGAGAAATGCCGGTGCTGGTGGTCCCGATCACCGACCCCATGTGTGGTGCGAAATCGCAAGCGGCAGCTCTTGGGGAATTTTTGACGTGGCGCCGGGCGCCTTCGCCCCGGGTCTGTGCTCAGGACCTCCAATTCACCCTGGGCACCAAATCCAGAGGCAATGTCTCGGGACCGACAGAGACCACCTCTAGGGTCCAAAATTCTGGCGACGGCTCTCGGGAAGCTGGACACTCTGCTAAGTGCAAGTGCCCCAAAAGGCCAGGTCTGGATCCCAGAGGCCAAGCTGTCAGAGAAATGCCGGTGCTGGTGGTCCCGATCACCGACCCCATGTGTGGTGCGAAATCGCAAGCGGCAGCTCTTGGGGAATTCTTGACGTGGCGCCGGGCACCTTCGCCCCAGACCTGCGCTCAGGGCAGACAGGTTCACCGTGGGCACCAAATCCAGAGGCAATGTCTCGGGACCGACAGAGACCACCTCTAGGGTCCAAAATTCTGGCGACGGCTCTCGGGAAGCTGGACACTCTGCTAAGTGCAAGTGCCCCAAAAGGCCAGGTCTGGATCCCAGAGGGAAGGTGTCAGAGAAATGCCGGTGCTGGTGGTCCCGATCACCGACCCCATGTGTGGTGCGAAATCGCAAGCGGCAGCTCTTGGGGAATTCTTGACGTGGCGCCGGGCGCCTCCGCCCCAGACCTGCGCTCAGGGCAGAGAGGTTCACCCTGGGCACCAAATCCAGAGGCAATGTCTCGGGACCGACAGAGACCACCTCTAGGGTCCAAAATTCTGACGACGGCTCTCGGGAAGCTGGGCACTCTGCTAGGTGCAAGTGCCCCAAAAGGCCAGGTCTGGATCCCAGAGGGAAGGTGTCAGAGAAATGCCGGTGCTGGTGGTCCCGATCACCGACCCCATGTGTGGTGCGAAATCGCAAGCGGCAGCTCTTGGGGAATTCTTGACGTGGCGCCGGGCGCCTCCGCCCCAGACCTGCGCTCAGGGCAGACAGGTTCACCCTGGGCACCAAATCCAGAGGCAATGTCTCGGGACCGACAGAGACCACCTCTAGGGTCCAAAATTCTGACGACGGCTCTCGGGAAGCTGGGCACTCTGCTAGGTGCAAGTGCCCCAAAAGGCCAGGTCTGGATCCCAGAGGCCAAGCTGTCAGAGAAATGCCGGTGCTGGTGCTCCCGATCACCGACCCCATGTGTGGTGCGAAATCGCAAGCGGCAGCTCTTGGGGAATTTTTGACGTGGCGCCGGGCACCTTCGCCCCAGACCTGCGCTCAGGACCTCCAATTCACCCTGGGCACCAAATCCAGAGGCAATGTCTCGGGACCGACAGAGACCACCTCTAGGGTCCAAAATTCTGGCGACGGCTCTCGGGAAGCTGGACACTCTGCTAGGTGCAAGTGCCCCAAAAGGCCAGGTCTGGATCCCAGAGGCCAAGCTGTCAGAGAAATGCCGGTGCTGGTGGTCCCGATCACCGACCCCATGTGTGGTGCGAAATCGCAAGCGGCCGCTCTTGGGGAATTCTTGACGTGGCGCCGGGCGCCTTCGCCCCAGACCTGCGCTCAGGGCAGACAGGTTCACCCTGGGCACCAAATCCAGAGGCAATGTCTCGGGACCGACAGAGACCACCTCTAGGGTCCAAAATTCTGGCGACGGCTCTCGGGAAGCTGGACACTCTGCTAGGTGCAAGTGCCCCAAAAGGCCAGGTCTGGACCTCAGAGGCCAAGCTGTCAGAGAAATGCCGGTGCTGGTGGTCCCGATCACCGACCCCATGTGTGGTGCGAAATCGCAAGCGGCAGCTCTTGGGGAATTTTTGACGTGGCGCCGGGCGCCTTTGCCCCGGGTCTGTGCTCAGGACCTCCAATTCACCCTGGGCACCAAATCCAGAGGCAATGTCTCGGGACCGACAGAGACCACCTCTAGGGTCCAAAATTCTGGCGACGGCTCTCGGGAAGCTGGACACTCTGCTAAGTGCAAGTGCCCCAAAAGGCCAGGTCTGGATCCCAGAGGCCAAGCTGTCAGAGAAATGCCGGTGCTGGTGGTCCCGATCACCGACCCCATGTGTGGTGCGAAATCGCAAGCGGCAGCTCTTGGGGAATTCTTGACGTGGCGCCGGGCGCCTTCGCCCCAGACCTGCGCTCAGGACCTCCAATTCACCCTGGGCACCAAATCCAGAGGCAATGTCTCGGGACCGACAGAGACCACCTCTAGGGTCCAAAATTCTGGCGACGGCTCTCGGGAAGCTGGACACTCTGCTAGGTGCAAGTGCCCCAAAAGGCCAGGTCTGGACCTCAGAGGCCAAGCTGTCAGAGAAATGCCGGTGCTGGTGGTCCCGATCACCGACCCCATGTGTGGTGCGAAATCGCAAGCGGCAGCTCTTGGGGAATTCTTGACGTGGCGCCGGGCGCCTCCGCCCCAGACCTGCGCTCAGGGCAGACAGGTTCACCCTGGGCACCAAATCCAGAGGCAATGTCTCGGGACCGACAGAGACCACCTCTAGGGTCCAAAATTCTGGCGACGGCTCTCGGGAAGCTGGGCACTCTGCTAGGTGTAAGTGCCCCAAAAGGCCAGGTCTGGATCCCAGAGGGAAGGTGTCAGAGAAATGCCGGTGCTGGTGGTCCCGATCACCGACCCCATGTGTGGTGCGAAATCGCAAGCGGCAGCTCTTGGGGAATTCTTGACGTGGCGCCGGGCGCCTCCGCCCCAGGCCTGCGCTCAGGGCAGACAGGTTCACCCTGGGCACCAAATCCAGAGGCAATGTCTCGGGACCGACAGAGACCACCTCTAGGGTCCAAAATTCTGACGACGGCTCTCGGGAAGCTGGGCACTCTGCTAGGTGCAAGTGCCCCAAAAGGCCAGGTCTGGATCCCAGAGGCCAAGCTGTCAGAGAAATGCCGGTGCTGGTGCTCCCGATCACCGACCCCATGTGTGGTGCGAAATCGCAAGCGGCCGCTCTTGGGGAATTCTTGACGTGGCGCCGGGCGCCTTCGCCCCAGACCTGCGCTCAGGGCAGACAGGTTCACCCTGGGCACCAAATCCAGAGGCAATGTCTCGGGACCGACAGAGACCACCTCTAGGGTCCAAAATTCTGGCGACGGCTCTCGGGAAGCTGGACACTCTGCTAGGTGCAAGTGCCCCAAAAGGCCAGGTCTGGACCTCAGAGGCCAAGCTGTCAGAGAAATGCCGGTGCTGGTGGTCCCGATCACCGACCCCATGTGTGGTGCGAAATCGCAAGCGGCAGCTCTTGGGGAATTTTTGACGTGGCGCCGGGCGCCTTTGCCCCGGGTCTGTGCTCAGGACCTCCAATTCACCCTGGGCACCAAATCCAGAGGCAATGTCTCGGGACTGACAGAGACCACCTCTAGGGTCCAAAATTCTGGCGACGGCTCTCGGGAAGCTGGACACTCTGCTAGGTGCAAGTGCCCCAAAAGGCCAGGTCTGGATCCCAGAGGCCAAGCTGTCAGAGAAATGCCGGTGCTGGTGCTCCCGATCACCGACCCCATGTGTGGTGCGAAATCGCAAGCGGCCGCTCTTGGGGAATTCTTGACGTGGCGCCGGGCGCCTTCGCCCCAGACCTGCGCTCAGGGCAGACAGGTTCACCCTGGGCACCAAATCCAGAGGCAATGTCTCGGGACCGACAGAGACCACCTCTAGGGTCCAAAATTCTGGCGACGGCTCTCGGGAAGCTGGACACTCTGCTAGGTGCAAGTGCCCCAAAAGGCCAGGTCTGGACCTCAGAGGCCAAGCTGTCAGAGAAATGCCGGTGCTGGTGGTCCCGATCACCGACCCCATGTGTGGTGCGAAATCGCAAGCGGCAGCTCTTGGGGAATTTTTGACGTGGCGCCGGGCGCCTTTGCCCCGGGTCTGTGCTCAGGACCTCCAATTCACCCTGGGCACCAAATCCAGAGGCAATGTCTCGGGACCGACAGAGACCACCTCTAGGGTCCAAAATTCTGGCGACGGCTCTCGGGAAGCTGGACACTCTGCTAGGTGCAAGTGCCCCAAAAGGCCAGGTCTGGATCCCAGAGGCCAAGCTGTCAGAGAAATGCCGGTGCTGGTGGTCCCGATCACCGACCCCATGTGTGGTGCGAAATCGCAAGCGGCAGCTCTTGGGGAATTTTTGACGTGGCGCCGGGCGCCTTCGCCCCGGGTCTGTGCTCAGGACCTCCAATTCACCCTGGGCACCAAATCCAGAGGCAATGTCTCGGGACCGACAGAGACCACCTCTAGGGTCCAAAATTCTGGCGACGGCTCTCGGGAAGCTGGACACTCTGCTAAGTGCAAGTGCCCCAAAAGGCCAGGTCTGGATCCCAGAGACCAAGCTGTCAGAGAAATGCCGGTGCTGGTGCTCCCGATCACCGACCCCATGTGTGGTGCGAAATCGCAAGCGGCAGCTCTTGGGGAATTTTTGACGTGGCGCCGGGCGCCTTCGCCCCGGGTCTGTGCTCAGGACCTCCAATTCACCCTGGGCACCAAATCCAGAGGCAATGTCTCGGGACCGACAGAGACCACCTCTAGGGTCCAAAATTCTGGCGACGGCTCTCGGGAAGCTGGACACTCTGCTAAGTGCAAGTGCCCCAAAAGGCCAGGTCTGGATCCCAGAGGGAAGGTGTCAGAGAAATGCCGGTGCTGGTGGTCCCGATCACCGACCCCATGTGTGGTGCGAAATCGCAAGCGGCAGCTCTTGGGGAATTCTTGACGTGGCGCCGGGCGCCTCCGCCCCAGACCTGCGCTCAGGGCAGACAGGTTCACCCTGGGCACCAAATCCAGAGGCAATGTCTCGGGACCGACAGAGACCACCTCTAGGGTCCAAAATTCTGACGACGGCTCTCGGGAAGCTGGGCACTCTGCTAGGTGCAAGTGCCCCAAAAGGCCAGGTCTGGATCCCAGAGGCCAAGCTGTCAGAGAAATGCCGGTGCTGGTGCTCCCGATCACCGACCCCATGTGTGGTGCGAAATCGCAAGCGGCAGCTCTTGGGGAATTCTTGACGTGGCGCCGGGCGCCTCCGCCCCAGACCTGCGCTCAGGGCAGACAGGTTCACCCTGGGCACCAAATCCAGAGGCAATGTCTCGGGACCGACAGAGACCACCTCTAGGGTCCAAAATTCTGACGACGGCTCTCGGGAAGCTGGACACTCTGCTAGGTGCAAGTGCCCCAAAAGGCCAGGTCTGGATCCCAGAGGGAAGGTGTCAGAGAAATGCCGGTGCTGGTGGTCCCGATCACCGACCCCATGTGTGGTGCGAAATCGCAAGCGGCAGCTCTTGGGGAATTCTTGACGTGGCGCCGGGCGCCTCCGCCCCAGACCTGCGCTCAGGGCAGACAGGTTCACCCTGGGCACCAAATCCAGAGGCAATGTCTCGGGACCGACAGAGACCACCTCTAGGGTCCAAAATTCTGACGACGGCTCTCGGGAAGCTGGGCACTCTGCTAGGTGCAAGTGCCCCAAAAGGCCAGGTCTGGATCCCAGAGGCCAAGCTGTCAGAGAAATGCCGGTGCTGGTGCTCCCGATCACCGACCCCATGTGTGGTGCGAAATCGCAAGCGGCAGCTCTTGGGGAATTCTTGACGTGGCGCCGGGCGCCTCCGCCCCAGACCTGCGCTCAGGGCAGACAGGTTCACCCTGGGCACCAAATCCAGAGGCAATGTCTCGGGACCGACAGAGACCACCTCTAGGGTCCAAAATTCTGACGACGGCTCTCGGGAAGCTGGGCACTCTGCTAGGTGCAAGTGCCCCAAAAGGCCAGGTCTGGATCCCAGAGGCCAAGCTGTCAGAGAAATGCCGGTGCTGGTGCTCCCGATCACCGACCCCATGTGTGGTGCGAAATCGCAAGCGGCAGCTCTTGGGGAATTCTTGACGTGGCGCCGGGCGCCTCCGCCCCAGACCTGCGCTCAGGGCAGACAGGTTCACCCTGGGCACCAAATACAGAGGCAATGTCTCGGGACCGACAGAGACCACCTCTAGGGTCCAAAATTCTGACGACGGCTCTCGGGAAGCTGGACACTCTGCTAGGTGCAAGTGCCCCAAAAGGCCAGGTCTGGATCCCAGAGGGAAGGTGTCAGAGAAATGCCGGTGCTGGTGGTCCCGATCACCGACCCCATGTGTGGTGCGAAATCGCAAGCGGCAGCTCTTGGGGAATTCTTGACGTGGCGCCGGGCGCCTCCGCCCCAGACCTGCGCTCAGGGCAGACAGGTTCACCCTGGGCACCAAATCCAGAGGCAATGTCTCGGGACCGACAGAGACCACCTCTAGGGTCCAAAATTCTGACGACGGCTCTCGGGAAGCTGGGCACTCTGCTAGGTGCAAGTGCCCCAAAAGGCCAGGTCTGGATCCCAGAGGCCAAGCTGTCAGAGAAATGCCGGTGCTGGTGCTCCCGATCACCGACCCCATGTGTGGTGCGAAATCGCAAGCGGCAGCTCTTGGGGAATTCTTGACGTGGCGCCGGGCGCCTCCGCCCCAGACCTGCGCTCAGGGCAGACAGGTTCACCCTGGGCACCAAATCCAGAGGCAATGTCTCGGGACCGACAGAGACCACCTCTAGGGTCCAAAATTCTGACGACGGCTCTCGGGAAGCTGGGCACTCTGCTAGGTGCAAGTGCCCCAAAAGGCCAGGTCTGGATCCCAGAGGCCAAGCTGTCAGAGAAATGCCGGTGCTGGTGGTCCCGATCACCGACCCCATGTGTGGTGCGAAATCGCAAGCGGCAGCTCTTGGGGAATTCTTGACGTGGCGCCGGGCACCTTCGCCCCAGACCTGCGCTCAGGACCTCCAATTCACCCTGGGCACCAAATCCAGAGGCAATGTCTCGGGACCGACAGAGACCACCTCTAGGGTCCAAAATTCTGGCGACGGCTCTCGGGAAGCTGGACACTCTGCTAGGTGCAAGTGCCCCAAAAGGCCAGGTCTGGATCCCAGAGGCCAAGCTGTCAGAGAAATGCCGGTGCTGGTGGTCCCGATCACCGACCCCATGTGTGGTGCGAAATCGCAAGCGGCCGCTCTTGGGGAATTCTTGACGTGGCGCCGGGCGCCTCCGCCCCAGACCTGCGCTCAGGGCAGACAGGTTCACCCTGGGCACCAAATCCAGAGGCAATGTCTCGGGACCGACAGAGACCACCTCTAGGGTCCAAAATTCTGACGACGGCTCTCGGGAAGCTGGGCACTCTGCTAGGTGCAAGTGCCCCAAAAGGCCAGGTCTGGATCCCAGAGGGAAGGTGTCAGAGAAATGCCGGTGCTGGTGGTCCCGATCACCGACCCCATGTGTGGTGCGAAATCGCAAGCGGCAGCTCTTGGGGAATTCTTGACGTGGCGCCGGGCGCCTTCGCCCCAGACCTGCGCTCAGGGCAGACAGGTTCACCCTGGGCACCAAATCCAGAGGCAATGTCTCGGGACCGACAGAGACCACCTCTAGGGTCCAAAATTCTGACGACGGCTCTCGGGAAGCTGGGCACTCTGCTAGGTGCAAGTGCCCCAAAAGGCCAGGTCTGGATCCCAGAGGCCAAGCTGTCAGAGAAATGCCGGTGCTGGTGCTCCCGATCACCGACCCCATGTGTGGTGCGAAATCGCAAGCGGCAGCTCTTGGGGAATTCTTGACGTGGCGCCGGGCACCTTCGCCCCAGACCTGCGCTCAGGACCTCCAATTCACCCTGGGCACCAAATCCAGAGGCAATGTCTCGGGACCGACAGAGACCACCTCTAGGGTCCAAAATTCTGGCGACGGCTCTCGGGAAGCTGGACACTCTGCTAAGTGCAAGTGCCCCAAAAGGCCAGGTCTGGATCCCAGAGGCCAAGCTGTCAGAGAAATGCCGGTGCTGGTGGTCCCGATCACCGACCCCATGTGTGGTGCGAAATCGCAAGCGGCCGCTCTTGGGGAATTCTTGACGTGGCGCCGGGCGCCTTCGCCCCAGACCTGCGCTCAGGGCAGACAGGTTCACCCTGGGCACCAAATCCAGAGGCAATGTCTCGGGACCGACAGAGACCACCTCTAGGGTCCAAAATTCTGGCGACGGCTCTCGGGAAGCTGGACACTCTGCTAGGTGCAAGTGCCCCAAAAGGCCAGGTCTGGACCTCAGAGGCCAAGCTGTCAGAGAAATGCCGGTGCTGGTGGTCCCGATCACCGACCCCATGTGTGGTGCGAAATCGCAAGCGGCAGCTCTTGGGGAATTTTTGACGTGGCGCCGGGCGCCTTTGCCCCGGGTCTGTGCTCAGGACCTCCAATTCACCCTGGGCACCAAATCCAGAGGCAATGTCTCGGGACCGACAGAGACCACCTCTAGGGTCCAAAATTCTGGCGACGGCTCTCGGGAAGCTGGGCACTCTGCTAAGTGCAAGTGCCCCAAAAGGCCAGGTCTGGATCCCAGAGGCCAAGCTGTCAGAGAAATGCCGGTGCTGGTGGTCCCGATCACCGACCCCATGTGTGGTGCGAAATCGCAAGCGGCAGCTCTTGGGGAATTCTTGACGTGGCGCCGGGCGCCTTCGCCCCAGACCTGCGCTCAGGACCTCCAATTCACCCTGGGCACCAAATCCAGAGGCAATGTCTCGGGACCGACAGAGACCACCTCTAGGGTCCAAAATTCTGGCGACGGCTCTCGGGAAGCTGGACACTCTGCTAGGTGCAAGTGCCCCAAAAGGCCAGGTCTGGACCTCAGAGGCCAAGCTGTCAGAGAAATGCCGGTGCTGGTGGTCCCGATCACCGACCCCATGTGTGGTGCGAAATCGCAAGCGGCAGCTCTTGGGGAATTCTTGACGTGGCGCCGGGCGCCTTCGCCCCAGAACTGCGTTCAGGGCAGACAAGTTCACCCTGGGCACCAAATCCAGAGGCAATGTCTCGGGACCGACAGAGACCACCTCTAGGGTCCAAAATTCTGGCGACGGCTCTCGGGAAGCTGGACACTCTGCTAGGTGCAAGTGCCCCAAAAGGCCAGGTCTGGACCTCAGAGGCCAAGCTGTCAGAGAAATGCTGGTGCTGGTTCTCCCGATCACCGACCCCATGTGTGGTGCGAAATCGCAAGCCGCCGCTCTTGGGGAATTTTTGACGTGGCGCCGGGCGCCTCCGCCCCAGACCTGCGCTCAGGGCAGAGAGGTTCACCCTGGGCACCAAATCCAGAGGCAATGTCTCGGGACCGACAGAGACCACCTCTAGGGTCCAAAATTCTGGCGACGGCTCTCGGGAAGCTGGACACTCTGCTAAGTGCAAGTGCCCCAAAAGGCCAGGTCTGGATCCCAGAGGCCAAGCTGTCAGAGAAATGCCGGTGCTGGTGGTCCCGATCACCGACCCCATGTGTGGTGCGAAATCGCAAGCGGCTGCTCTTGGGGAATTCTTGACGTGGCGCCGGGCGCCTTCGCCCCAGACCTGCGCTCAGGGCAGAAAGGTTCACCCTGGACACCAAATCCAGAGGCAATGTCTCGGGACCGACAGAGACCACCTCTAGGGTCCAAAATTTTGGCGACGGCTCTCGGGAAGCTGGACACTCTGCTAGGTGCAAGTGCCCCAAAAGGCCAGGTCTGGACCTCAGAGGCCAAGCTGTCAGAGAAATGCCGGTGCTGGTGGTCCCGATCACCGACCCCATGTGTGGTGCGAAATCGCAAGCGGCAGCTCTTGGGGAATCCTTGACGTGGCGCCGGGCGCCTTCGCCCCAGACCTGCGCTCAGGACCTCCAATTCACCCTGGGCACCAAATCCAGAGGCAATGTCTCGGGACCGACAGAGACCACCTCTAGGGTCCAAAATTCTGGCGACGGCTCTCGGGAAGCTGGACACTCTGCTAAGTGCAAGTGCCCCAAAAGGCCAGGTCTGGATCCCAGAGGGAAGGTGTCAGAGAAATGCCGGTGCTGGTGGTCCCGATCACCGACCCCATGTGTGGTGCGAAATCGCAAGCGGCAGCTCTTGGGGAATTGTTGACGTGGCGCCGGGCGCCTCCGCCCCAGACCTGCGCTCAGGGCAGACAGGTTCACCCTGGGCACCAAATCCAGAGGCAATGTCTCGGGACCGACAGAGACCACCTCTAGGGTCCAAAATTCTGGCGACGGCTCTCGGGAAGCTGGGCACTCTGCTAGGTGTAAGTGCCCCAAAAGGCCAGGTCTGGATCCCAGAGGGAAGGTGTCAGAGAAATGCCGGTGCTGGTGGTCCCGATCACCGACCCCATGTGTGGTGCGAAATCGCAAGCGGCAGCTCTTGGGGAATTCTTGACGTGGCGCCGGGCGCCTCCGCCCCAGGCCTGCGCTCAGGGCAGACAGGTTCACCCTGGGCACCAAATCCAGAGGCAATGTCTCGGGACCGACAGAGACCACCTCTAGGGTCCAAAATTCTGGCGACGGCTCTCGGGAAGCTGGGCACTCTGCTAGGTGCAAGTGCCCCAAAAGGCCAGGTCTGGATCCCAGAGGCCAAGCTGTCAGAGAAATGCCGGTGCTGGTGCTCCCGATCACCGACCCCATGTGTGGTGCGAAATCGCAAGCGGCCGCTCTTGGGGAATTCTTGACGTGGCGCCGGGCGCCTTCGCCCCAGACCTGCGCTCAGGGCAGACAGGTTCACCCTGGGCACCAAATCCAGAGGCAATGTCTCGGGACCGACAGAGACCACCTCTAGGGTCCAAAATTCTGGCGACGGCTCTCGGGAAGCTGGACACTCTGCTAGGTGCAAGTGCCCCAAAAGGCCAGGTCTGGACCTCAGAGGCCAAGCTGTCAGAGAAATGCCGGTGCTGGTGGTCCCGATCACCGACCCCATGTGTGGTGCGAAATCGCAAGCGGCAGCTCTTGGGGAATTTTTGACGTGGCGCCGGGCGCCTTTGCCCCGGGTCTGTGCTCAGGACCTCCAATTCACCCTGGGCACCAAATCCAGAGGCAATGTCTCGGGACCGACAGAGACCACCTCTAGGGTCCAAAATTCTGGCGACGGCTCTCGGGAAGCTGGACACTCTGCTAGGTGCAAGTGCCCCAAAAGGCCAGGTCTGGATCCCAGAGGCCAAGCTGTCAGAGAAATGCCGGTGCTGGTGGTCCCGATCACCGACCCCATGTGTGGTGCGAAATCGCAAGCGGCCGCTCTTGGGGAATTCTTGACGTGGCGCCGGGCGCCTTCGCCCCAGACCTGCGCTCAGGGCAGACAGGTTCACCCTGGGCACCAAATCCAGAGGCAATGTCTCGGGACCGACAGAGACCACCTCTAGGGTCCAAAATTCTGGCGACGGCTCTCGGGAAGCTGGACACTCTGCTAGGTGCAAGTGCCCCAAAAGGCCAGGTCTGGACCTCAGAGGCCAAGCTGTCAGAGAAATGCCGGTGCTGGTGGTCCCGATCACCGACCCCATGTGTGGTGCGAAATCGCAAGCGGCAGCTCTTGGGGAATTCTTGACGTGGCGCCGGGCGCCTTCGCCCCAGACCTGCGCTCAGGACCTCCAATTCACCCTGGGCACCAAATCCAGAGGCAATGTCTCGGGACCGACAGAGACCACCTCTAGGGTCCAAAATTCTGGCGACGGCTCTCGGGAAGCTGGACACTCTGCTAGGTGCAAGTGCCCCAAAAGGCCAGGTCTGGATCCCAGAGGCCAAGCTGTCAGAGAAATGCCGGTGCTGGTGGTCCCGATCACCGACCCCATGTGTGGTGCGAAATCGCAAGCGGCAGCTCTTGGGGAACTTTTGACGTGGCGCCGGGCGCCTTCGCCCCGGGTCTGTGCTCAGGACCTCCAATTCACCCTGGGCACCAAATCCAGAGGCAATGTCTCGGGACCGACAGAGACCACCTCTAGGGTCCAAAATTCTGGCGACGGCTCTCGGGAAGCTGGACACTCTGCTAAGTGCAAGTGCCCCAAAAGGCCAGGTCTGGATCCCAGAGACCAAGCTGTCAGAGAAATGCCGGTGCTGGTGCTCCCGATCACCGACCCCATGTGTGGTGCGAAATCGCAAGCGGCCGCTCTTGGGGAATTCTTGACGTGGCGCCGGGCGCCTTCGCCCCAGACCTGCGCTCAGGGCAGACAGGTTCACCCTGGGCACCAAATCCAGAGGCAATGTCTCGGGACCGACAGAGACCACCTCTAGGGTCCAAAATTCTGGCGACGGCTCTCGGGAAGCTGGACACTCTGCTAGGTGCAAGTGCCCCAAAAGGCCAGGTCTGGACCTCAGAGGCCAAGCTGTCAGAGAAATGCCGGTGCTGGTGGTCCCGATCACCGACCCCATGTGTGGTGCGAAATCGCAAGCGGCAGCTCTTGGGGAATTCTTGACGTGGCGCCGGGCGCCTTCGCCCCAGACCTGCGCTCAGGACCTCCAATTCACCCTGGGCACCAAATCCAGAGGCAATGTCTCGGGACCGACAGAGACCACCTCTAGGGTCCAAAATTCTGACGACGGCTCTCGGGAAGCTGGACACTCTGCTAGGTGCAAGTGCCCCAAAAGGCCAGGTCTGGATCCCAGAGGGAAGGTGTCAGAGAAATGCCGGTGCTGGTGGTCCCGATCACCGACCCCATGTGTGGTGCGAAATCGCAAGCGGCAGCTCTTGGGGAATTCTTGACGTGGCGCCGGGCGCCTCCGCCCCAGACCTGCGCTCAGGGCAGACAGGTTCACCCTGGGCACCAAATCCAGAGGCAATGTCTCGGGACCGACAGAGACCACCTCTAGGGTCCAAAATTCTGACGACGGCTCTCGGGAAGCTGGGCACTCTGCTAGGTGCAAGTGCCCCAAAAGGCCAGGTCTGGATCCCAGAGGCCAAGCTGTCAGAGAAATGCCGGTGCTGGTGCTCCCGATCACCGACCCCATGTGTGGTGCGAAATCGCAAGCGGCAGCTCTTGGGGAATTCTTGACGTGGCGCCGGGCGCCTCCGCCCCAGACCTGCGCTCAGGGCAGACAGGTTCACCCTGGGCACCAAATCCAGAGGCAATGTCTCGGGACCGACAGAGACCACCTCTAGGGTCCAAAATTCTGGCGACGGCTCTCGGGAAGCTGGACACTCTGCTAAGTGCAAGTGCCCCAAAAGGCCAGGTCTGGATCCCAGAGGGAAGGTGTCAGAGAAATGCCGGTGCTGGTGGTCCCGATCACCGACCCCATGTGTGGTGCGAAATCGCAAGCGGCAGCTCTTGGGGAATTCTTGACGTGGCGCCGGGCGCCTCCGCCCCAGACCTGCGCTCAGGGCAGAGAGGTTCACCCTGGGCACCAAATCCAGAGGCAATGTCTCGGGACCGACAGAGACCACCTCTAGGGTCCAAAATTCTGACGACGGCTCTCGGGAAGCTGGGCACTCTGCTAGGTGCAAGTGCCCCAAAAGGCCAGGTCTGGATCCCAGAGGGAAGGTGTCAGAGAAATGCCGGTGCTGGTGGTCCCGATCACCGACCCCATGTGTGGTGCGAAATCGCAAGCGGCAGCTCTTGGGGAATTCTTGACGTGGCGCCGGGCGCCTCCGCCCCAGACCTGCGCTCAGGGCAGACAGGTTCACCCTGGGCACCAAATCCAGAGGCAATGTCTCGGGACCGACAGAGACCACCTCTAGGGTCCAAAATTCTGACGACGGCTCTCGGGAAGCTGGGCACTCTGCTAGGTGCAAGTGCCCCAAAAGGCCAGGTCTGGATCCCAGAGGCCAAGCTGTCAGAGAAATGCCGGTGCTGGTGCTCCCGATCACCGACCCCATGTGTGGTGCGAAATCGCAAGCGGCAGCTCTTGGGGAATTCTTGACGTGGCGCCGGGCACCTTCGCCCCAGACCTGCGCTCAGGACCTCCAATTCACCCTGGGCACCAAATCCAGAGGCAATGTCTCGGGACCGACAGAGACCACCTCTAGGGTCCAAAATTCTGGCGACGGCTCTCGGGAAGCTGGACACTCTGCTAAGTGCAAGTGCCCCAAAAGGCCAGGTCTGGATCCCAGAGGCCAAGCTGTCAGAGAAATGCCGGTGCTGGTGGTCCCGATCACCGACCCCATGTGTGGTGCGAAATCGCAAGCGGCCGCTCTTGGGGAATTCTTGACGTGGCGCCGGGCGCCTTCGCCCCAGACCTGCGCTCAGGGCAGACAGGTTCACCCTGGGCACCAAATCCAGAGGCAATGTCTCGGGACCGACAGAGACCACCTCTAGGGTCCAAAATTCTGGCGACGGCTCTCGGGAAGCTGGACACTCTGCTAGGTGCAAGTGCCCCAAAAGGCCAGGTCTGGACCTCAGAGGCCAAGCTGTCAGAGAAATGCCGGTGCTGGTGGTCCCGATCACCGACCCCATGTGTGGTGCGAAATCGCAAGCGGCAGCTCTTGGGGAATTCTTGACGTGGCGCCGGGCGCCTTTGCCCCGGGTCTGTGCTCAGGACCTCCAATTCACCCTGGGCACCAAATCCAGAGGCAATGTCTCGGGACCGACAGAGACCACCTCTAGGGTCCAAAATTCTGGCGACGGCTCTCGGGAAGCTGGGCACTCTGCTAAGTGCAAGTGCCCCAAAAGGCCAGGTCTGGATCCCAGAGGCCAAGCTGTCAGAGAAATGCCGGTGCTGGTGGTCCCGATCACCGACCCCATGTGTGGTGCGAAATCGCAAGCGGCAGCTCTTGGGGAATTCTTGACGTGGCGCCGGGCGCCTTCGCCCCAGACCTGCGCTCAGGACCTCCAATTCACCCTGGGCACCAAATCCAGAGGCAATGTCTCGGGACCGACAGAGACCACCTCTAGGGTCCAAAATTCTGGCGACGGCTCTCGGGAAGCTGGACACTCTGCTAGGTGCAAGTGCCCCAAAAGGCCAGGTCTGGACCTCAGAGGCCAAGCTGTCAGAGAAATGCCGGTGCTGGTGGTCCCGATCACCGACCCCATGTGTGGTGCGAAATCGCAAGCGGCAGCTCTTGGGGAATTGTTGACGTGGCGCCGGGCGCCTCCGCCCCAGACCTGCGCTCAGGGCAGACAGGTTCACCCTGGGCACCAAATCCAGAGGCAATGTCTCGGGACCGACAGAGACCACCTCTAGGGTCCAAAATTCTGGCGACGGCTCTCGGGAAGCTGGGCACTCTGCTAGGTGTAAGTGCCCCAAAAGGCCAGGTCTGGATCCCAGAGGGAAGGTGTCAGAGAAATGCCGGTGCTGGTGGTCCCGATCACCGACCCCATGTGTGGTGCGAAATCGCAAGCGGCAGCTCTTGGGGAATTCTTGACGTGGCGCCGGGCGCCTCCGCCCCAGACCTGCGCTCAGGGCAGACAGGTTCACCCTGGGCACCAAATCCAGAGGCAATGTCTCGGGACCGACAGAGACCACCTCTAGGGTCCAAAATTCTGACGACGGCTCTCGGGAAGCTGGGCACTCTGCTAGGTGCAAGTGCCCCAAAAGGCCAGGTCTGGATCCCAGAGGGAAGGTGTCAGAGAAATGCCGGTGCTGGTGCTCCCGATCACCGACCCCATGTGTGGTGCGAAATCGCAAGCGGCAGCTCTTGGGGAATTCTTGACGTGGCGCCGGGCGCCTCCGCCCCAGACCTGCGCTCAGGGCAGACAGGTTCACCCTGGGCACCAAATCCAGAGGCAATGTCTCGGGACCGACAGAGACCACCTCTAGGGTCCAAAATTCTGACGACGGCTCTCGGGAAGCTGGGCACTCTGCTAGGTGCAAGTGCCCCAAAAGGCCAGGTCTGGATCCCAGAGGCCAAGCTGTCAGAGAAATGCCGGTGCTGGTGCTCCCGATCACCGACCCCATGTGTGGTGCGAAATCGCAAGCGGCAGCTCTTGGGGAATTCTTGACGTGGCGCCGGGCGCCTCCGCCCCAGACCTGCGCTCAGGGCAGACAGGTTCACCCTGGGCACCAAATACAGAGGCAATGTCTCGGGACCGACAGAGACCACCTCTAGGGTCCAAAATTCTGACGACGGCTCTCGGGAAGCTGGACACTCTGCTAGGTGCAAGTGCCCCAAAAGGCCAGGTCTGGATCCCAGAGGGAAGGTGTCAGAGAAATGCCGGTGCTGGTGGTCCCGATCACCGACCCCATGTGTGGTGCGAAATCGCAAGCGGCAGCTCTTGGGGAATTCTTGACGTGGCGCCGGGCGCCTCCGCCCCAGACCTGCGCTCAGGGCAGACAGGTTCACCCTGGGCACCAAATCCAGAGGCAATGTCTCGGGACCGACAGAGACCACCTCTAGGGTCCAAAATTCTGACGACGGCTCTCGGGAAGCTGGGCACTCTGCTAGGTGCAAGTGCCCCAAAAGGCCAGGTCTGGATCCCAGAGGCCAAGCTGTCAGAGAAATGCCGGTGCTGGTGCTCCCGATCACCGACCCCATGTGTGGTGCGAAATCGCAAGCGGCAGCTCTTGGGGAATTCTTGACGTGGCGCCGGGCGCCTCCGCCCCAGACCTGCGCTCAGGGCAGACAGGTTCACCCTGGGCACCAAATCCAGAGGCAATGTCTCGGGACCGACAGAGACCACCTCTAGGGTCCAAAATTCTGACGACGGCTCTCGGGAAGCTGGGCACTCTGCTAGGTGCAAGTGCCCCAAAAGGCCAGGTCTGGATCCCAGAGGCCAAGCTGTCAGAGAAATGCCGGTGCTGGTGGTCCCGATCACCGACCCCATGTGTGGTGCGAAATCGCAAGCGGCAGCTCTTGGGGAATTCTTGACGTGGCGCCGGGCACCTTCGCCCCAGACCTGCGCTCAGGACCTCCAATTCACCCTGGGCACCAAATCCAGAGGCAATGTCTCGGGACCGACAGAGACCACCTCTAGGGTCCAAAATTCTGGCGACGGCTCTCGGGAAGCTGGACACTCTGCTAGGTGCAAGTGCCCCAAAAGGCCAGGTCTGGATCCCAGAGGCCAAGCTGTCAGAGAAATGCCGGTGCTGGTGGTCCCGATCACCGACCCCATGTGTGGTGCGAAATCGCAAGCGGCCGCTCTTGGGGAATTCTTGACGTGGCGCCGGGCGCCTCCGCCCCAGACCTGCGCTCAGGGCAGACAGGTTCACCCTGGGCACCAAATCCAGAGGCAATGTCTCGGGACCGACAGAGACCACCTCTAGGGTCCAAAATTCTGACGACGGCTCTCGGGAAGCTGGGCACTCTGCTAGGTGCAAGTGCCCCAAAAGGCCAGGTCTGGATCCCAGAGGGAAGGTGTCAGAGAAATGCCGGTGCTGGTGGTCCCGATCACCGACCCCATGTGTGGTGCGAAATCGCAAGCGGCAGCTCTTGGGGAATTCTTGACGTGGCGCCGGGCGCCTCCGCCCCAGACCTGCGCTCAGGGCAGACAGGTTCACCCTGGGCACCAAATCCAGAGGCAATGTCTCGGGACCGACAGAGACCACCTCTAGGGTCCAAAATTCTGACGACGGCTCTCGGGAAGCTGGGCACTCTGCTAGGTGCAAGTGCCCCAAAAGGCCAGGTCTGGATCCCAGAGGCCAAGCTGTCAGAGAAATGCCGGTGCTGGTGCTCCCGATCACCGACCCCATGTGTGGTGCGAAATCGCAAGCGGCAGCTCTTGGGGAATTCTTGACGTGGCGCCGGGCACCTTCGCCCCAGACCTGCGCTCAGGACCTCCAATTCACCCTGGGCACCAAATCCAGAGGCAATGTCTCGGGACCGACAGAGACCACCTCTAGGGTCCAAAATTCTGGCGACGGCTCTCGGGAAGCTGGACACTCTGCTAAGTGCAAGTGCCCCAAAAGGCCAGGTCTGGATCCCAGAGGCCAAGCTGTCAGAGAAATGCCGGTGCTGGTGGTCCCGATCACCGACCCCATGTGTGGTGCGAAATCGCAAGCGGCCGCTCTTGGGGAATTCTTGACGTGGCGCCGGGCGCCTTCGCCCCAGACCTGCGCTCAGGGCAGACAGGTTCACCCTGGGCACCAAATCCAGAGGCAATGTCTCGGGACCGACAGAGACCACCTCTAGGGTCCAAAATTCTGGCGACGGCTCTCGGGAAGCTGGACACTCTGCTAGGTGCAAGTGCCCCAAAAGGCCAGGTCTGGACCTCAGAGGCCAAGCTGTCAGAGAAATGCCGGTGCTGGTGGTCCCGATCACCGACCCCATGTGTGGTGCGAAATCGCAAGCGGCAGCTCTTGGGGAATTTTTGACGTGGCGCCGGGCGCCTTTGCCCCGGGTCTGTGCTCAGGACCTCCAATTCACCCTGGGCACCAAATCCAGAGGCAATGTCTCGGGACCGACAGAGACCACCTCTAGGGTCCAAAATTCTGGCGACGGCTCTCGGGAAGCTGGGCACTCTGCTAAGTGCAAGTGCCCCAAAAGGCCAGGTCTGGATCCCAGAGGCCAAGCTGTCAGAGAAATGCCGGTGCTGGTGGTCCCGATCACCGACCCCATGTGTGGTGCGAAATCGCAAGCGGCAGCTCTTGGGGAATTCTTGACGTGGCGCCGGGCGCCTTCGCCCCAGACCTGCGCTCAGGACCTCCAATTCACCCTGGGCACCAAATCCAGAGGCAATGTCTCGGGACCGACAGAGACCACCTCTAGGGTCCAAAATTCTGGCGACGGCTCTCGGGAAGCTGGACACTCTGCTAGGTGCAAGTGCCCCAAAAGGCCAGGTCTGGACCTCAGAGGCCAAGCTGTCAGAGAAATGCCGGTGCTGGTGGTCCCGATCACCGACCCCATGTGTGGTGCGAAATCGCAAGCGGCAGCTCTTGGGGAATTCTTGACGTGGCGCCGGGCGCCTTCGCCCCAGAACTGCGTTCAGGGCAGACAAGTTCACCCTGGGCACCAAATCCAGAGGCAATGTCTCGGGACCGACAGAGACCACCTCTAGGGTCCAAAATTCTGGCGACGGCTCTCGGGAAGCTGGACACTCTGCTAGGTGCAAGTGCCCCAAAAGGCCAGGTCTGGACCTCAGAGGCCAAGCTGTCAGAGAAATGCTGGTGCTGGTTCTCCCGATCACCGACCCCATGTGTGGTGCGAAATCGCAAGCCGCCGCTCTTGGGGAATTTTTGACGTGGCGCCGGGCGCCTCCGCCCCAGACCTGCGCTCAGGGCAGAGAGGTTCACCCTGGGCACCAAATCCAGAGGCAATGTCTCGGGACCGACAGAGACCACCTCTAGGGTCCAAAATTCTGGCGACGGCTCTCGGGAAGCTGGACACTCTGCTAAGTGCAAGTGCCCCAAAAGGCCAGGTCTGGATCCCAGAGGCCAAGCTGTCAGAGAAATGCCGGTGCTGGTGGTCCCGATCACCGACCCCATGTGTGGTGCGAAATCGCAAGCGGCTGCTCTTGGGGAATTCTTGACGTGGCGCCGGGCGCCTTCGCCCCAGACCTGCGCTCAGGGCAGAAAGGTTCACCCTGGACACCAAATCCAGAGGCAATGTCTCGGGACCGACAGAGACCACCTCTAGGGTCCAAAATTTTGGCGACGGCTCTCGGGAAGCTGGACACTCTGCTAGGTGCAAGTGCCCCAAAAGGCCAGGTCTGGACCTCAGAGGCCAAGCTGTCAGAGAAATGCCGGTGCTGGTGGTCCCGATCACCGACCCCATGTGTGGTGCGAAATCGCAAGCGGCAGCTCTTGGGGAATCCTTGACGTGGCGCCGGGCGCCTTCGCCCCAGACCTGCGCTCAGGACCTCCAATTCACCCTGGGCACCAAATCCAGAGGCAATGTCTCGGGACCGACAGAGACCACCTCTAGGGTCCAAAATTCTGGCGACGGCTCTCGGGAAGCTGGACACTCTGCTAAGTGCAAGTGCCCCAAAAGGCCAGGTCTGGATCCCAGAGGGAAGGTGTCAGAGAAATGCCGGTGCTGGTGGTCCCGATCACCGACCCCATGTGTGGTGCGAAATCGCAAGCGGCAGCTCTTGGGGAATTCTTGACGTGGCGCCGGGCGCCTCCGCCCCAGACCTGCGCTCAGGGCAGACAGGTTCACCCTGGGCACCAAATCCAGAGGCAATGTCTCGGGACCGACAGAGACCACCTCTAGGGTCCAAAATTCTGGCGACGGCTCTCGGGAAGCTGGGCACTCTGCTAGGTGTAAGTGCCCCAAAAGGCCAGGTCTGGATCCCAGAGGGAAGGTGTCAGAGAAATGCCGGTGCTGGTGGTCCCGATCACCGACCCCATGTGTGGTGCGAAATCGCAAGCGGCAGCTCTTGGGGAATTCTTGACGTGGCGCCGGGCGCCTCCGCCCCAGGCCTGCGCTCAGGGCAGACAGGTTCACCCTGGGCACCAAATCCAGAGGCAATGTCTCGGGACCGACAGAGACCACCTCTAGGGTCCAAAATTCTGGCGACGGCTCTCGGGAAGCTGGGCACTCTGCTAGGTGCAAGTGCCCCAAAAGGCCAGGTCTGGATCCCAGAGGGCAAGTGTCAGAGAAATGCCGGTGCTGGTGGTCCCGATCACCGACCCCATGTGTGGTGCCAAATCGCAAGCGGCAGCTCTTGGGGAATTCTTGACGTGGCGCCGGGCGCCTTCGCCCCAGAACTGCGTTCAGGGCAGACAAGTTCACCCTGGGCACCAAATCCAGAGGCAATGTCTCGGGACCGACAGAGACCACCTCTAGGGTCCAAAATTCTGGCGACGGCTCTCGGGAAGCTGGACGCTCTGCTAAGTGCAAGTGCCCCAAACGGCCAGGTCTGGACCTCAGAGGCCAAGCTGTCAGAGAAATGCCGGTGCTGGTGGTCCCGATCACCGACCCCATGTGTGGTGCGAAATCGCAAGCGGCAGCTCTTGGGGAATTTTCGACGTGGCGCCGGGCGCCTTCGCCCCAGACCTGCGCTCAGGGCAGACAAGTTCACCCTGGGCACCAAATCCAGAGGCAATGTCTCGGGACCGACAGAGACCACCTCTAGGGTCCAAAATTCTGGCGACGGCTCTCGGGAAGCTGGACGCTCTGCTAAGTGCAAGTGCCCCAAACGGCCAGGTCTGGATCCCAGAGGCCAAGCTGTCAGAGAAATGCCGGTGCTGGTGGTCCCGATCACCGACCCCATGTGTGGTGCGAAATCGCAAGCGGCAGCTCTTGGGGAATTTTCGACGTGGCGCCGGGCGCCTTCGCCCCAGACCTGCGCTCAGGGCAGACAAGTTCACCCTGGGCACCAAATCCAGAGGCAATGTCTCGGGACCGACAGAGACCACCTCTAGGGTCCAAAATTCTGGCGACGGCTCTCGGGAAGCTGGACGCTCTGCTAAGTGCAAGTGCCCCAAACGGCCAGGTCTGGATCCCAGAGGCCAAGCTGTCAGAGAAATGCCGGTGCTGGTGGTCCCGATCACCGACCCCATGTGTGGTGCGAAATCGCAAGCGGCAGCTCTTGGGGAATTTTCGACGTGGCGCCGGGCGCCTTCGCCCCAGACCTGCGCTCAGGGCAGACAAGTTCACCCTGGGCACCAAATCCAGAGGCAATGTCTCGGGACCGACAGAGACCACCTCTAGGGTCCAAAATTCTGGCGACGGCTCTCGGGAAGCTGGACGCTCTGCTAAGTGCAAGTGCCCCAAACGGCCAGGTCTGGATCCCAGAGGCCAAGCTGTCAGAGAAATGCCGGTGCTGGTGGTCCCGATCACCGACCCCATGTGTGGTGCGAAATCGCAAGCGGCAGCTCTTGGGGAATTTTTGACGTGGCGCCGGGCGCCTTCGCCCCAGACCTGCGCTCAGGGCAGACAAGTTCACCCTGGGCACCAAATCCAGAGGCAATGTCTCGGGACCGACAGAGACCACCTCTAGGGTCCAAAATTCTGGCGACGGCTCTCGGGAAGCTGGACGCTCTGCTAAGTGCAAGTGCCCCAAACGGCCAGGTCTGGATCCCAGAGGCCAAGCTGTCAGAGAAATGCCGGTGCTGGTGGTCCCGATCACCGACCCCATGTGTGGTGCGAAATCGCAAGCGGCAGCTCTTGGGGAATTTTTGACGTGGCGCCGGGCGCCTTCGCCCCAGACCTGCGCTCAGGGCAGACAAGTTCACCCTGGGCACCAAATCCAGAGGCAATGTCTCGGG
>NW_028289835.1:0-50999 GCF_059628265.1 Tinamus guttatus | reverse complement strand
CCAGAGGCCAAGCTGTCAGAGAAATGCGGTGCTGGTGGTCCCGATCTCCGACCCCATGTGTGCAGAAAAATCCCAAGCGGCATCTCTTGGGGGAATTTTTGACGTGGCGCCGGCGCCTTCGCCCCGGGTCTGTGCTCAGGGCAGACAAGTTCACCCTGGCACCAAATCCAGAGGCATTGTCCTCGGACCGACAGAGACCACCTCTAGGGTCCATAATTCTGACGATGGCTCTCATGGAGCTGGACACTCTGCTAGGTGCAAGTGCCCCAAAAGGCCAGGTCTGGATCCCAGAGGCCAAGCTGTCAGAGAAATGCAGGTGCTGGTGGTCCCGATCTCCGACCCCATGTGTGCAGAAAAATCCCAAGCGGCATCTCTTGGGGAATTTTTGACGTGGCGCCGGGCGCCTTCGCCCCGGGTCTGTGCTCAGGGCAGACAAGTTCACCGTGGGCACCAAATCCAGAGGCAATGTCTCGGGAACGACAGAGACCACCTCTAGGGTCCAAAATTCTGGCGACGGCTCTCGGGAAGCTGGACACTCTGCTAGGTGCAAGTGCCCCAAAAGGCCAGGTCTGGATCCCAGAGGCCAAGCTGTCAGAGAAATGCCGGTGCTGGTGGTCCCGATCACCGACCCCATGTGTGGTGCAAAATCGCAAGCGGCAGCTCTTGGGGAATTTTTGACGTGGCGCCGGGCGCCTTCGCCCCGGGTCTGTGCTCAGGGCAGACAAGTTCACCCTGGGCACCAATCCAGAGGCAATGTCTCGGGACCGACAGAGACCACCTCTAGGGTCCAAAATTCTGGCGACGGCTCTCGGGAAGCTGGACACTCTGCTAGGTGCAAGTGCCCCAAAAGGCCAGGTCTGGATCCCAGAGGCCAAGCTGTCAGAGAAATGCCGGTGCTGGTGGTCCCGATCTCCGACCCCATGTGTGCAGAAAAATCCCAAGCGGCAGCTCTTGGGGAATTTTTGACGTGGCGCCGGGCGCCTTCGCCCCGGGTCTGTGCTCAGGGCAGACAAGTTCACCGTGGGCACCAAATCCAGAGGCAATGTCTCGGGACCGACAGAGCCCACCTCTAGGGTCCAAAATTCTGGCGACGGCTCTCGGGAAGCTGGACACTCTGCTAGGTGCAAGTGCCCCAAAAGGCCAGGTCTGGATCCCAGAGGCCAAGCTGTCAGAGAAATGCCGGTGCTGGTGGTCCCGATCACCGACCCCATGTGTGGTGCAAAATCACAAGCGGCAGCTCTTGGGGAATTTTTGACGTGGCGCCGGGCGCCTTCGCCCCGGGTCTGTGCTCATGGCAGACAAGTTCACCCTGGGCACCAAATCCAGAGGCAATGTCTCGGGACCGACAGAGCCCACCTCTAGGGTCCATAATTCTGACGATGGCTCTCAAGGAGCTGGACACTCTGCTAGGTGCAAGTGCCCCAAAAGGCCAGGTCTGGTTCCCAGAGGCCAAGCTGTCAGAGAAATGCCGGTGCTGGTGGTCCCGATCACCGACCCCATGTGTGGTGCAAAATCGCAAGCGGCAGCTCTTGGGGAATTTTTGACGTGGCGCGGGGCGCCTTCGCCCCGGGTCTGTGCTCAGGGCAGACAAGTTCACCCTGGGCACCAAATCCAGAGGCAATGTCTCGGACTGACAGAGACCACCTCTAGGGTCCAAAATTCTGGCGACGGCTCTCGGGAAGTTGGACACTCTGCTAGGTGCAAGTGCCCCAAAAGGCCAGGTCTGGATCCAGAGGCCAAGCTGTCAGAGAAATGCCGGTGCTGGTGGTCCCGATCACCGACCCCATGTGTGGTGCAAAATCGCAAGCGGCAGCTCTTGGGGAATTTTTGACGTGGCGCCGGGCGCCTTCGCCCCGGGTCTGTGCTCAGGGCAGACAAGTTCACCCTGGGCACCAAATCCAGAGGCAATGTCTCGGACCGACAGAGACCACCTCTAGGGTCCAAAATTCTGGCGACGGCTCTCGGAAGCTGGACACTCTGCTAGGTGCAAGTGCCCCAAAAGGCCAGGTCTGGATCCCAGAGGCCAAGCTGTCAGAGAAATGCCGGTGCTGGTGGTCCCGATCTCCGACCCCATGTGCAGAAAAATACCAAGCGGCAGCTCTTGGGGAATTTTTGACGTGGCGCCGGGCGCCTTCGCCCCGGGGTCTGTGCTCAGGGCAGACAAGTTCACCGTGGGCACCAAATCCAGAGGCAATGTCTCGGGAACGACAGAGCCCACCTCTAGGGTCCAAAATTCTGGCGACGGCTCTCGGGAAGCTGGACACTCTGCTAGGTGCAAGTGCCCAAAAGGCCAGGTCTGGATCCCAGAGGCCAAGCTGTCAGAGAAATGCCGGTGCTGGTGGTCCCGATCACCGACCCCATGTGTGGTGCAAAATCACAAGCGGCAGCTCTTGGGGAATTTTTGACGTGGCGCCGGGCGCCTTCGCCCCGGGTCTGTGCTCAGGGCAGACAAGTTCACCCTGGGCACCAAATCCAGAGCAATGTCTCGGGACCGACAGAGCCCACCTCTAGGGTCCATAATTCTGACGATGGCTCTCAAGGAGCTGGACACTCTGCTAGGTGCAAGTGCCCCAAAAGCCAGGTCTGGATCCAGAGGCCAAGCTGTCAGAGAAATGCCGGTGCTGGTGGTCCCGATCTCCGACCCCATGTGTGCAGAAAAATCGCAAGCGGCAGCTCTTGGGGAATTTTTGACGTGGCGCCGGGCGCCTTCGCCCCGGGTCTGTGCTCAGGGCAGACAAGTTCACCGTGGGCACCAAATCCAGAGGCAATGTCTCGGGACCGACAGAGACCACCTCTAGGGTCCATAATTCTGACGATGGCTCTCAAGGAGCTGGACACTCTGCTAGGTGCAAGTGCCCCAAAAGGCCAGGTCTGGATCCCAGAGGCCAAGCTGTCAGAGAATGCCGGTGCTGGTGGTCCCGATCACCGACCCCATGTGTGGTGCAAAATCGCAAGCGGCAGCTCTTGGGAATTTTTGACGTGGCGCCGGGCGCCTTCGCCCCGGGTCTGTGCTCAGGGCAGACAAGTTCACCGTGGGCACCAAATCCAGAGGCAATGTCTCGGGACCGACAGAGCCCACCTCTAGGGTCCATAATTCTGACGATGGCTCTCAAGGAGCTGGACACTCTGCTAGGTGCAAGTGCCCCAAAAGGCCAGGTCTGGATCCCAGAGGCCAAGCTGTCAGAGAAATGCCGGTGCTGGTGGTCCCGATCTCCGACCCCATGTGTGCAGAAAAATCCCAAGCGGCAGCTCTTGGGGAATTTTTGACGTGGGCGCCGGGCGCCTTCGCCCCGGGTCTGTGCTCAGGGCAGACAAGTTCACCGTGGGCACCAAATCCAGAGGCAATGTCTCGGGACCGACAGAGCCCACCTCTAGGGTCCATAATTCTGACGATGGCTCTCAAGGAGCTGGACACTCTGCTAGGTGCAAGTGCCCCAAAAGGCCAGGTCTGGATCCAGAGGCCAAGCTGTCAGAGAAATGCCGGTGCTGGTGGTCCCGATCACCGACCCCATGTGTGGTGCAAAATCGCAAGCGGCAGCTCTTGGGGAATTTTTGACGTGGCGCGGGGCGCCTTCACCCGGGTCTGTGCTCAGGGCAGACAAGTTCACCGTGGGCACAAATCCAGAGGCAATGTCTCGGGACCGACAGAGACCACCTCTAGGTCCAAAATTCTGGCGACGGCTCTCGGGAAGCTGGACACTCTGCTAGGTGCAAGTGACTCAAAAGGCCAGGTCTGGATCCCAGAGGCCAAGCTGTCAGAGAAATGCCGGTGCTGGTGGTCCCGATCACCGACCCCATGTGTGGTGCAAAATCGCAAGCGGCAGCTCTTGGGGAATTTTTTGACGTGGCGCCGGGCGCCTTCGCCCCGGGTCTGTGCTCAGGGCAGACAAGTTCACCGTGGGCACCAAATCCAGAGGCAATGTCTCGGGACCGACAGAGCCCACCTCTAGGGTCCAAAATTCTGGCGACGGCTCTCGGGAAGCTGGACACTCTGCTAGGTGCAAGTGCCCCAAAAGACCAGGTCTGGATCCCAGAGGCCAAGCTGTCAGAGAAATGCCGGTGCTGGTGGTCCCGATCTCCGACCCCATGTGTGCAGAAAAATCCCAAGCGGCATCTCTTGGGGAATTTTTGACGTGGCGCCGGGCGCCTTCGCCCCGGGTCTGTGCTCAGGGCAGACAAGTTCACCGTGGGCACCAAATCCAGAGGCAATGTCTCGGGAACGACAGAGCCACCTCTAGGGTCCATAATTCTGACGACGGCTCTCGGGAAGCTGGACACTCTGCTAGGTGCAAGTGCCCCAAAAGGCCAGGTCTGGATCCCAGAGGCCAAGCTGTCAGAGAAATGCCGGTGCTGGTGGTCCCGATCACCGACCCCATGTGTGGTGCAAAATCGCAAGCGGCAGCTCTTGGGGAATTTTTGACGTGGCGCGGGGCGCCTTCGCCCCGGGTCTGTGCTCAGGGCAGACAAGTTCACCCTGGGCACCAAATCCAGAGGCAATGTCTCGGGACCGACAGAGACCACCTCTAGGGTCCAAAATTCTGGCGACGGCTCTCGGGAAGCTGGACACTCTGCTAGGTGCAAGTGACTCAAAAGGCCAGGTCTGGATCCCAGAGGCCAAGCTGTCAGAGAAATGCCGGTGCTGGTGGTCCCGATCTCCGACCCCATGTGTGCAGAAAAATCCCAAGCGGCAGCTCTTGGGGAATTTTTGACGTGGCGCCGGGCGCCTTCGCCCCGGGTCTGTGCTCAGGGCAGACAAGTTCACCGTGGGCACCAAATCCAGAGGCAATGTCTCGGGACCGACAGAGCCACCTCTAGGGTCCAAAATTCTGGCGAGGGCTCTCAAGGAGCTGGACACTCTGCTAGGTACAAGTGCCCCAAAAGGCCAGGTCTGGATCCCAGAGGCCAAGCTGTCAGAGAAATGCCGGTGCTGGTGGTCCCGATCACCGACCCCATGTGTGCTGCAAAATCGCAAGCGGCAGCTCTTGGGGAATTTTTGACGTGGCGCCGGGCGCCTTCGCCCCGGGTCTGTGCTCAGGGCAGACAAGTTCACCCTGGGCACCAAATCCAGAGGCAATGTCTCGGGACCGACAGAGCCCACCTCTAGGGTCCATAATTCTGACGATGGCTCTCAAGGAGCTGGACACTCTGCTAGGTGCAAGTGCCCCAAAAGGCCAGGTCTGGATCCCAGAGGCCAAGCTGTCAGAGAAATGCCGGTGCTGGTGGTCCCGATCACCGACCCCATGTGTGGTGCAAAATCGCAAGCGGCAGCTCTTGGGGAATTTTTGACGTGGCGCGGGGCGCCTTCGCCCCGGGTCTGTGCTCAGGGCAGACAAGTTCACCCTGGGCACCAAATCCAGAGGCAATGTCTCGGGACCGACAGAGACCACCTCTAGGGTCCAAAATTCTGGCGACGGCTCTCGGGAAGCTGGACACTCTGCTAGGTGCAAGTGCCCCGAAAGGCCAGGTCTGGATCCCAGAGGCCAAGCTGTCAGAGAAATGCCGGTGCTGGTGGTCCCGATCTCCGACCCCATGTGTGCAGAAAAATCCCAAGCGCAGCTCTTGGGGAATTTTTGACGTGGCGCCGGGCGCCTTCGCCCCGGGTCTGTGCTCAGGGCAGACAAGTTCACCGTGGGCACCAAATCCAGAGGCAATGTCTCGGGACCGACAGAGCCCACCTCTAGGGTCCATAATTCTGACGATGGCTCTCAAGGAGCTGGACACTCTGCTAGGTGCAAGAGTGCCCCAAAAGGCCAGGTCTGGATCCCAGAGGCCAAGCTGTCAGAGAAATGCCGGTGCTGGTGGTCCCGATCACCGACCCCATGTGTGGTGCAAAATCGCAAGCGGCAGCTCTTGGGGAATTTTTGACGTGGCGCGGGGCGCCTTCGCCCTGGGTCTGTGCTCAGGGCAGACAAGTTCACCGTGGGCACCAAATCCAGAGGCAATGTCTCGGGACCGACAGAGACCACCTCTAGGGTCCAAAATTCTGGCGACGGCTCTCGGGAAGCTGGACACTCTGCTAGGTGCAAGTGCCCCAAAAGGCCAGGTCTGGATCCCAGAGGCCAAGCTGTCAGAGAAATGCCGGTGCTGGTGGTCCCGATCTCCGACCCCATGTGTGCAGAAAAATCCCAAGCGGCAGCTCTTGGGGAATTTTTGACGTGGCGCCGGGCGCCTTCGCCCCGGGTCTGTGCTCAGGGCAGACAAGTTCACCGTGGGCACCAAATCCAGAGGCAATGTCTCGGGACCGACAGAGCCCACCTCTAGGGTCCAAAATTCTGGCGACGGCTCTCGGGAAGCTGGACACTCTGCTAGGTGCAAGTGCCCCAAAAGGCCAGGTCTGGATCCCAGAGGCCAAGCTGTCAGAGAAATGCCGGTGCTGGTGGTCCCGATCTCCGACCCCATGTGTGCAGAAAAATCCCAAGCGGCATCTCTTGGGGAATTTTTGACGTGGCGCCGGGCGCCTTCGCCCCGGGTCTGTGCTCAGGGCAGACAAGTTCACCGTGGGCACCAAATCCAGAGGCAATGTCTCGGGAACGACAGAGCCCACCTCTAGGGTCCAAAATTCTGGCGAGGGCTCTCGGGAAACTGGACACTCTGCTAGGTGCAAGTGCCCCAAAAGGCCAGGTCTGGATCCCAGAGGCCAAGCTGTCAGAGAAATGCCGGTGCTGGTGGTCCCGATCACCGACCCCATGTGTGGTGCAAAATCGCAAGCGGCAGCTCTTGGGGAATTTTTGACGTGGCGCCGGGCGCCTTCGCCCCGGGTCTGTGCTCAGGGCAGACAAGTTCACCCTGGGCACCAAATCCAGAGGCAATGTCTCGGGACCGACAGAGCCCACCTCTAGGGTCCATAATTCTGACGATGGCTCTCAAGGAGCTGGACACTCTGCTAGGTGCAAGTGCCCCAAAAGGCCAGGTCTGGATCCCAGAGGCCAAGCTGTCAGAGAAATGCCGGTGCTGGTGGTCCCGATCACCGACCCCATGTGTGGTGCAAAATCGCAAGCGGCAGCTCTTGGGGAATTTTTGACGTGGCGCGGGGCGCCTTCGCCCCGGGTCTGTGCTCAGGGCAGACAAGTTCACCCTGGGCACCAAATCCAGAGGCAATGTCTCGGGACCGACAGAGACCACCTCTAGGGTCCAAAATTCTGGCGACGGCTCTCGGGAAGCTGGACACTCTGCTAGGTGCAAGTGCCCCAAAAGGCCAGGTCTGGATCCCAGAGGCCAAGCTGTCAGAGAAATGCCGGTGCTGGTGGTCCCGATCTCCGACCCCATGTGTGCAGAAAAATCCCAAGCGGCAGCTCTTGGGGAATTTTTGACGTGGCGCCGGGCGCCTTCGCCCCGGGTCTGTGCTCAGGGCAGACAAGTTCACCGTGGGCACCAAATCCAGAGGCAATGTCTCGGGACCGACAGAGCCCACCTCTAGGGTCCATAATTCTGACGATGGCTCTCAAGGAGCTGGACACTCTGCTAGGTGCAAGTGCCCCAAAAGGCCAGGTCTGGATCCCAGAGGCCAAGCTGTCAGAGAAATGCCGGTGCTGGTGGTCCCGATCACCGACCCCATGTGTGGTGCAAAATCGCAAGCGGCAGCTCTTGGGGAATTTTTGACGTGGCGCGGGGCGCCTTCGCCCTGGGTCTGTGCTCAGGGCAGACAAGTTCACCGTGGGCACCAAATCCAGAGGCAATGTCTCGGGACCGACAGAGACCACCTCTAGGGTCCAAAATTCTGGCGACGGCTCTCGGGAAGCTGGACACTCTGCTAGGTGCAAGTGCCCCAAAAGGCCAGGTCTGGATCCCAGAGGCCAAGCTGTCAGAGAAATGCCGGTGCTGGTGGTCCCGATCTCCGACCCCATGTGTGCAGAAAAATCCCAAGCGGCAGCTCTTGGGGAATTTTTGACGTGGCGCCGGGCGCCTTCGCCCCGGGTCTGTGCTCAGGGCAGACAAGTTCACCGTGGGCACCAAATCCAGAGGCAATGTCTCGGGACCGACAGAGCCCACCTCTAGGGTCCAAAATTCTGGCGACGGCTCTCGGGAAGCTGGACACTCTGCTAGGTGCAAGTGCCCCAAAAGGCCAGGTCTGGATCCCAGAGGCCAAGCTGTCAGAGAAATGCCGGTGCTGGTGGTCCCGATCTCCGACCCCATGTGTGCAGAAAAATCCCAAGCGGCATCTCTTGGGGAATTTTTGACGTGGCGCCGGGCGCCTTCGCCCCGGGTCTGTGCTCAGGGCAGACAAGTTCACCGTGGGCACCAAATCCAGAGGCAATGTCTCGGGAACGACAGAGCCCACCTCTAGGGTCCAAAATTCTGGCGAGGGCTCTCGGGAAACTGGACACTCTGCTAGGTGCAAGTGCCCCAAAAGGCCAGGTCTGGATCCCAGAGGCCAAGCTGTCAGAGAAATGCCGGTGCTGGTGGTCCCGATCACCGACCCCATGTGTGGTGCAAAATCGCAAGCGGCAGCTCTTGGGGAATTTTTGACGTGGCGCCGGGCGCCTTCGCCCCGGGTCTGTGCTCAGGGCAGACAAGTTCACCCTGGGCACCAAATCCAGAGGCAATGTCTCGGGACCGACAGAGACCACCTCTAGGGTCCAAAATTCTGGCGACGGCTCTCGGGAAGTTGGACACTCTGCTAGGTGCAAGTGCCCCAAAAGGCCAGGTCTGGATCCCAGAGGCCAAGCTGTCAGAGAAATGCCGGTGCTGGTGGTCCCGATCTCCGACCCCATGTGTGCAGAAAAATCCCAAGCGGCATCTCTTGGGGAATTTTTGACGTGGCGCCGGGCGCCTTCGCCCCGGGTCTGTGCTCAGGGCAGACAAGTTCACCGTGGGCACCAAATCCAGAGGCAATGTCTCGGGACCGACAGAGACCACCTCTAGGGTCCATAATTCTGACGATGGCTCTCAAGGAGCTGGACACTCTGCTAGGTGCAAGTGCCCCAAAAGGCCAGGTCTGGATCCCAGAGGCCAAGCTGTCAGAGAAATGCCGGTGCTGGTGGTCCCGATCTCCGACCCCATGTGTGCAGAAAAATCCCAAGCGGCAGCTCTTGGGGAAATTTTGACGTGGCGCCGGGCGCCTTCGCCCCGGGTCTGTGCTCAGGGCAGACAAGTTCACCGTGGGCACCAAATCCAGAGGCAATGTCTCGGGAACGACAGAGACCACCTCTAGGGTCCAAAATTCTGGCGAGGGCTCTCGGGAAGCTGGACACTCTGCTAGGTGCAAGTGCCCCAAAAGGCCAGGTCTGGATCCCAGAGGCCAAGCTGTCAGAGAAATGCCGGTGCTGGTGGTCCCGATCACCGACCCCATGTGTGGTGCAAAATCGCAAGCGGCAGCTCTTGGGGAATTTTTGACGTGGCGCGGGGCGCCTTCGCCCCGGGTCTGTGCTCAGGGCAGACAAGTTCACCGTGGGCACCAAATCCAGAGGCAATGTCTCGGGAACGACAGAGCCCACCTCTAGGGTCCAAAATTCTGGCGACGGCTCTCGGGAAGCTGGACACTCTGCTAGGTGCAAGTGCCCCAAAAGGCCAGGTCTGGATCCCAGAGGCCAAGCTGTCAGAGAAATGCCGGTGCTGGTGGTCCCGATCTCCGACCCCATGTGTGCAGAAAAATCCCAAGCGGCATCTCTTGGGGAATTTTTGACGTGGCGCCGGGCGCCTTCGCCCCGGGTCTGTGCTCAGGGCAGACAAGTTCACCGTGGGCACCAAATCCAGAGGCAATGTCTCGGGAACGACAGAGCCCACCTCTAGGGTCCAAAATTCTGACGACGGCTCTCGGGAAGCTGGACACTCTGCTAGGTGCAAGTGCCCCAAAAGGCCAGGTCTGGATCCCAGAGGCCAAGCTGTCAGAGAAATGCCGGTGCTGGTGGTCCCGATCACCGACCCCATGTGTGGTGCAAAATCGCAAGCGGCAGCTCTTGGGGAATTTTTGACGTGGCGCCGGGCGCCTTCACCCCGGGTCTGTGCTCAGGGCAGACAAGTTCACCCTGGGCACCAAATCCAGAGGCAATGTCTCGGGAACGACAGAGCCCACCTCTAGGGTCCAAAATTCTGGCGAGGGCTCTCGGGAAGCTGGACACTCTGCTAGGTGCAAGTGCCCCAAAAGGCCAGGTCTGGATCCCAGAGGCCAAGCTGTCAGAGAAATGCCGGTGCTGGTGGTCCCGATCACCGACCCCATGTGTGGTGCAAAATCGCAAGCGGCAGCTCTTGGGGAATTTTTGACGTGGCGCCGGGCGCCTTCACCCCGGGTCTGTGCTCAGGGCAGACAAGTTCACCCTGGGCACCAAATCCAGAGGCAATGTCTCGGGACCGACAGAGACCACCTCTAGGGTCCAAAATTCTGGCGATGGCTCTCAAGGAGCTGGACACTCTGCTAGGTGCAAGTGCCCCAAAAGGCCAGGTCTGGATCCCAGAGGCCAAGCTGTCAGAGAAATGCCGGTGCTGGTGGTCCCGATCTCCGACCCCATGTGTGCAGAAAAATCCCAAGCGGCAGCTCTTGGGGAAATTTTGACGTGGCGCCGGGCGCCTTCGCCCCGGGTCTGTGCTCAGGGCAGACAAGTTCACCGTGGGCACCAAATCCAGAGGCAATGTCTCGGGAACGACAGAGCCCACCTCTAGGGTCCAAAATTCTGGCGACGGCTCTCGGGAAGCTGGACACTCTGCTAGGTGCAAGTGCCCCAAAAGGCCAGGTCTGGATCCCAGAGGCCAAGCTGTCAGAGAAATGCCGGTGCTGGTGGTCCCGATCTCCGACCCCATGTGTGCAGAAAAATCCCAAGCGGCAGCTCTTGGGGAATTTTTGACGTGGCGCCGGGCGCCTTCGCCCCGGATCTGTGCTCAGGGCAGACAAGTTCACCGTGGGCACGAAATCCAGAGGCAATGTCTCGGGACCGACAGAGCCCACCTCTAGGGTCCAAAATTCTGGCGAAGGCTCTCAAGGAGCTGGACACTCTGCTAGGTACAAGTGCCCCAAAAGGCCAGGTCTGGATCCCAGAGGGCAAGCTGTCAGAGAAATGCCGGTGCTGGTGGTCCCGATCACCGACCCCATGTGTGCTGCAAAATCGCAAGCGGCAGCTCTTGGGGAATTTTTGACGTGGCGCCGGGCGCCTTCGCCCCGGGTCTGTGCTCAGGGCAGACAAGTTCACTGTGGGCACCAAATCCAGAGGCAATGTCTCGGGAGCGACAGAGCCCACCTCTAGGGTCCATAATTCTGACGATGGCTCTCAAGGAGCTGGACACTCTGCTAGGTGCAAGTGCCCCAAAAGGCCAGGTCTGGATCCCAGAGGCCAAGCTGTCAGAGAAATGCCGGTGCTGGTGGTCCCGATCTCCGACCCCATGTGTGCTGCAAAATCGCAAGCGGCAGCTCTTGGGGAATTTTTGACGTGGCGCCGGGCGCCTTCGCCCCGGGTCTGTGCTCAGGGCAGACAAGTTCACCGTGGGCACCAAATCCAGAGGCAATGTCTCGGGACCGACAGAGCCCACCTCTAGGGTCCATAATTCTGACGATGGCTCTCAAGGAGCTGGACACTCTGCTAGGTGCAAGTGCCCCAAAAGGCCAGGTCTGGATCCCAGAGGCCAAGCTGTCAGAGAAATGCCGGTGCTGGTGGTCCCGATCTCCGACCCCATGTGTGCAGAAAAATCCCAAGCGGCAGCTCTTGGGGAATTTTTGACGTGGCGCGGGGCGCCTTCACCCCGGGTCTGTGCTCAGGGCAGACAAGTTCACCGTGGGCACCAAATCCAGAGGCAATGTCTCGGGACCGACAGAGACCACCTCTAGGGTCCAAAATTCTGGCGACGGCTCTCGGGAAGCTGGACACTCTGCTAGGTGCAAGTGACTCAAAAGGCCAGGTCTGGATCCCAGAGGCCAAGCTGTCAGAGAAATGCCGGTGCTGGTGGTCCCGATCTCCGACCCCATGTGTGCAGAAAAATCCCAAGCGGCAGCTCTTGGGGAATTTTTGACGTGGCGCCGGGCGCCTTCGCCCCGGGTCTGTGCTCAGGGCAGACAAGTTCACCGTGGGCACCAAATCCAGAGGCAATGTCTCGGGACCGACAGAGCCCACCTCTAGGGTCCAAAATTCTGGCGACGGCTCTCGGGAAGCTGGACACTCTGCTAGGTGCAAGTGCCCCAAAAGGCCAGGTCTGGATCCCAGAGGCCAAGCTGTCAGAGAAATGCCGGTGCTGGTGGTCCCGATCTCCGACCCCATGTGTGCAGAAAAATCCCAAGCGGCATCTCTTGGGGAATTTTTGACGTGGCGCCGGGCGCCTTCGCCCCGGGTCTGTGCTCAGGGCAGACAAGTTCACCGTGGGCACCAAATCCAGAGGCAATGTCTCGGGAACGACAGAGCCCACCTCTAGGGTCCATAATTCTGACGACGGCTCTCGGGAAGCTGGACACTCTGCTAGGTGCAAGTGCCCCAAAAGGCCAGGTCTGGATCCCAGAGGCCAAGCTGTCAGAGAAATGCCGGTGCTGGTGGTCCCGATCACCGACCCCATGTGTGGTGCAAAATCGCAAGCGGCAGCTCTTGGGGAATTTTTGACGTGGCGCGGGGCGCCTTCGCCCCGGGTCTGTGCTCAGGGCAGACAAGTTCACCCTGGGCACCAAATCCAGAGGCAATGTCTCGGGACCGACAGAGACCACCTCTAGGGTCCAAAATTCTGGCGACGGCTCTCGGGAAGCTGGACACTCTGCTAGGTGCAAGTGCCCCAAAAGGCCAGGTCTGGATCCCAGAGGCCAAGCTGTCAGAGAAATGCCGGTGCTGGTGGTCCCGATCTCCGACCCCATGTGTGCAGAAAAATCCCAAGCGGCAGCTCTTGGGGAATTTTTGACGTGGCGCCGGGCGCCTTCGCCCCGGGTCTGTGCTCAGGGCAGACAAGTTCACCGTGGGCACCAAATCCAGAGGCAATGTCTCGGGACCGACAGAGCCCACCTCTAGGGTCCAAAATTCTGGCGACGGCTCTCGGGAAGCTGGACACTCTGCTAGGTGCAAGTGCCCCAAAAGGCCAGGTCTGGATCCCAGAGGCCAAGCTGTCAGAGAAATGCCGGTGCTGGTGGTCCCGATCACCGACCCCATGTGTGGTGCAAAATCGCAAGCGGCAGCTCTTGGGGAATTTTTGACGTGGCGCGGGGCGCCTTCACCCCGGGTCTGTGCTCAGGGCAGACAAGTTCACCGTGGGCACCAAATCCAGAGGCAATGTCTCGGGACCGACAGAGACCACCTCTAGGGTCCAAAATTCTGGCGACGGCTCTCGGGAAGCTGGACACTCTGCTAGGTGCAAGTGACTCAAAAGGCCAGGTCTGGATCCCAGAGGCCAAGCTGTCAGAGAAATGCCGGTGCTGGTGGTCCCGATCTCCGACCCCATGTGTGCAGAAAAATCCCAAGCGGCAGCTCTTGGGGAATTTTTGACGTGGCGCCGGGCGCCTTCGCCCCGGGTCTGTGCTCAGGGCAGACAAGTTCACCGTGGGCACCAAATCCAGAGGCAATGTCTCGGGACCGACAGAGCCCACCTCTAGGGTCCAAAATTCTGGCGACGGCTCTCGGGAAGCTGGACACTCTGCTAGGTGCAAGTGCCCCAAAAGGCCAGGTCTGGATCCCAGAGGCCAAGCTGTCAGAGAAATGCCGGTGCTGGTGGTCCCGATCTCCGACCCCATGTGTGCAGAAAAATCCCAAGCGGCATCTCTTGGGGAATTTTTGACGTGGCGCCGGGCGCCTTCGCCCCGGGTCTGTGCTCAGGGCAGACAAGTTCACCGTGGGCACCAAATCCAGAGGCAATGTCTCGGGAACGACAGAGCCCACCTCTAGGGTCCATAATTCTGACGACGGCTCTCGGGAAGCTGGACACTCTGCTAGGTGCAAGTGCCCCAAAAGGCCAGGTCTGGATCCCAGAGGCCAAGCTGTCAGAGAAATGCCGGTGCTGGTGGTCCCGATCACCGACCCCATGTGTGGTGCAAAATCGCAAGCGGCAGCTCTTGGGGAATTTTTGACGTGGCGCCGGGCGCCTTCGCCCCGGGTCTGTGCTCAGGGCAGACAAGTTCACCCTGGGCACCAAATCCAGAGGCAATGTCTCGGGACCGACAGAGACCACCTCTAGGGTCCAAAATTCTGGCGACGGCTCTCGGGAAGCTGGACACTCTGCTAGGTGCAAGTGCCCCAAAAGGCCAGGTCTGGATCCCAGAGGCCAAGCTGTCAGAGAAATGCCGGTGCTGGTGGTCCCGATCTCCGACCCCATGTGTGCAGAAAAATCCCAAGCGGCAGCTCTTGGGGAATTTTTGACGTGGCGCCGGGCGCCTTCGCCCCGGGTCTGTGCTCAGGGCAGACAAGTTCACCGTGGGCACCAAATCCAGAGGCAATGTCTCGGGACCGACAGAGCCCACCTCTAGGGTCCAAAATTCTGGCGACGGCTCTCGGGAAGCTGGACACTCTGCTAGGTGCAAGTGCCCCAAAAGGCCAGGTCTGGATCCCAGAGGCCAAGCTGTCAGAGAAATGCCGGTGCTGGTGGTCCCGATCTCCGACCCCATGTGTGCAGAAAAATCCCAAGCGGCATCTCTTGGGGAATTTTTGACGTGGCGCCGGGCGCCTTCGCCCCGGGTCTGTGCTCAGGGCAGACAAGTTCACCGTGGGCACCAAATCCAGAGGCAATGTCTCGGGAACGACAGAGCCCACCTCTAGGGTCCAAAATTCTGGCGAGGGCTCTCGGGAAGCTGGACACTCTGCTAGGTGCAAGTGCCCCAAAAGGCCAGGTCTGGATCCCAGAGGCCAAGCTGTCAGAGAAATGCCGGTGCTGGTGGTCCCGATCACCGACCCCATGTGTGGTGCAAAATCGCAAGCGGCAGCTCTTGGGGAATTTTTGACGTGGCGCCGGGCGCCTTCGCCCCGGGTCTGTGCTCAGGGCAGACAAGTTCACCCTGGGCACCAAATCCAGAGGCAATGTCTCGGGACCGACAGAGACCACCTCTAGGGTCCAAAATTCTGGCGACGGCTCTCGGGAAGTTGGACACTCTGCTAGGTGCAAGTGCCCCAAAAGGCCAGGTCTGGATCCCAGAGGCCAAGCTGTCAGAGAAATGCCGGTGCTGGTGGTCCCGATCTCCGACCCCATGTGTGCAGAAAAATCCCAAGCGGCATCTCTTGGGGAATTTTTGACGTGGCGCCGGGCGCCTTCGCCCCGGGTCTGTGCTCAGGGCAGACAAGTTCACCGTGGGCACCAAATCCAGAGGCAATGTCTCGGGACCGACAGAGACCACCTCTAGGGTCCATAATTCTGACGATGGCTCTCAAGGAGCTGGACACTCTGCTAGGTGCAAGTGCCCCAAAAGGCCAGGTCTGGATCCCAGAGGCCAAGCTGTCAGAGAAATGCCGGTGCTGGTGGTCCCGATCTCCGACCCCATGTGTGCAGAAAAATCCCAAGCGGCAGCTCTTGGGGAAATTTTGACGTGGCGCCGGGCGCCTTCGCCCCGGGTCTGTGCTCAGGGCAGACAAGTTCACCGTGGGCACCAAATCCAGAGGCAATGTCTCGGGACCGACAGAGACCACCTCTAGGGTCCAAAATTCTGGCGAGGGCTCTCGGGAAGCTGGACACTCTGCTAGGTGCAAGTGCCCCAAAAGGCCAGGTCTGGATCCCAGAGGCCAAGCTGTCAGAGAAATGCCGGTGCTGGTGGTCCCGATCACCGACCCCATGTGTGGTGCAAAATCGCAAGCGGCAGCTCTTGGGGAATTTTTGACGTGGCGCCGGGCGCCTTCGACCCGGGTCTGTGCTCAGGGCAGACAAGTTCACCGTGGGCACCAAATCCAGAGGCAATGTCTCGGGACCGACAGAGCCCACCTCTAGGGTCCATAATTCTGACGATGGCTCTCGGGAAGCTGGACACTCTGCTAGGTGCAAGTGCCCCAAAAGGCCAGGTCTGGATCCCAGAGGCCAAGCTGTCAGAGAAATGCCAGTGCTGGTGGTCCCGATCACCGACCCCATGTGTGGTGCAAAATCGCAAGCGGCAGCTCTTGGGGAATTTTTGACGTGGCGCGGGGCGCCTTCGCCCCGGGTCTGTGCTCAGGGCAGACAAGTTCACCCTGGGCACCAAATCCAGAGGCAATGTCTCGGGACCGACAGAGACCACCTCTAGGGTCCAAAATTCTGGCGACGGCTCTCGGGAAGCTGGACACTCTGCTAGGTGCAAGTGCCCCAAAAGGCCAGGTCTGGATCCCAGAGGCCAAGCTGTCAGAGAAATGCCGGTGCTGGTGGTCCCGATCTCCGACCCCATGTGTGCAGAAAAATCCCAAGCGGCAGCTCTTGGGGAATTTTTGACGTGGCGCCGGGCGCCTTCGCCCCGGGTCTGTGCTCAGGGCAGACAAGTTCACCGTGGGCACCAAATCCAGAGGCAATGTCTCGGGACCGACAGAGCCCACCTCTAGGGTCCAAAATTCTGGCGACGGCTCTCGGGAAGCTGGACACTCTGCTAGGTGCAAGTGCCCCAAAAGGCCAGGTCTGGATCCCAGAGGCCAAGCTGTCAGAGAAATGCCGGTGCTGGTGGTCCCGATCACCGACCCCATGTGTGGTGCAAAATCACAAGCGGCAGCTCTTGGGGAATTTTTGACGTGGCGCCGGGCGCCTTCGCCCCGGGTCTGTGCTCAGGGCAGACAAGTTCACCCTGGGCACCAAATCCAGAGGCAATGTCTCGGGACCGACAGAGCCCACCTCTAGGGTCCATAATTCTGACGATGGCTCTCAAGGAGCTGGACACTCTGCTAGGTGCAAGTGCCCCAAAAGGCCAGGTCTGGATCCCAGAGGCCAAGCTGTCAGAGAAATGCCGGTGCTGGTGGTCCCGATCTCCGACCCCATGTGTGCAGAAAAATCCCAAGCGGCATCTCTTGGGGAATTTTTGACGTGGCGCCGGGCGCCTTCGCCCCGGGTCTGTGCTCAGGGCAGACAAGTTCACCGTGGGCACCAAATCCAGAGGCAATGTCTCGGGACCGACAGAGACCACCTCTAGGGTCCATAATTCTGACGATGGCTCTCAAGGAGCTGGACACTCTGCTAGGTGCAAGTGCCCCAAAAGGCCAGGTCTGGATCCCAGAGGCCAAGCTGTCAGAGAAATGCCGGTGCTGGTGGTCCCGATCTCCGACCCCATGTGTGCAGAAAAATCCCAAGCGGCAGCTCTTGGGGAATTTTTGACGTGGCGCCGGGCGCCTTCGCCCCGGGTCTGTGCTCAGGGCAGACAAGTTCACCCTGGGCACCAAATCCAGAGGCAATGTCTCGGGACCGACAGAGCCCACCTCTAGGGTCCATAATTCTGACGATGGCTCTCAAGGAGCTGGACACTCTGCTAGGTGCAAGTGCCCCAAAAGGCCAGGTCTGGATCCCAGAGGCCAAGCTGTCAGAGAAATGCCGGTGCTGGTGGTCCCGATCTCCGACCCCATGTGTGGTGCAAAATCGCAAGCGGCAGCTCTTGGGGAATTTTTGACGTGGCGCCGGGCGCCTTCGCCCCGGGTCTGTGCTCAGGGCAGACAAGTTCACCGTGGGCACCAAATCCAGAGGCAATGTCTCGGGACCGACAGAGCCCACCTCTAGGGTCCATAATTCTGACGATGGCTCTCGGGAAGCTGGACACTCTGCTAGGTGCAAGTGCCCCAAAAGGCCAGGTCTGGATCCCAGAGGCCAAGCTGTCAGAGAAATGCCGGTGCTGGTGGTCCCGATCTCCGACCCCATGTGTGCAGAAAAATCCCAAGCGGCATCTCTTGGGGAATTTTTGACGTGGCGCCGGGCGCCTTCGCCCCGGGTCTGTGCTCAGGGCAGACAAGTTCACCGTGGGCACCAAATCCAGAGGCAATGTCTCGGGACCGACAGAGACCACCTCTAGGGTCCAAAATTCTGGCGAGGGCTCTCAAGGAGCTGGACACTCTGCTAGGTACAAGTGCCCCAAAAGGCCAGGTCTGGATCCCAGAGGCCAAGCTGTCAGAGAAATGCCGGTGCTGGTGGTCCCGATCACCGACCCCATGTGTGGTGCAAAATCGCAAGCGGCAGCTCTTGGGGAATTTTTGACGTGGCGCCGGGCGCCTTCGCCCCGGGTCTGTGCTCAGGGCAGACAAGTTCACCCTGGGCACCAAATCCAGAGGCAATGTCTCGGGAACGACAGAGCCCACCTCTAGGGTCCATAATTCTGACGATGGCTCTCAAGGAGCTGGACACTCTGCTAGGTGCAAGTGCCCCAAAAGGCCAGGTCTGGATCCCAGAGGCCAAGCTGTCAGAGAAATGCCGGTGCTGGTGGTCCCGATCTCCGACCCCATGTGTGCAGAAAAATCCCAAGCGGCAGCTCTTGGGGAATTTTTGACGTGGCGCCGGGCGCCTTCGCCCCGGGTCTGTGCTCAGGGCAGACAAGTTCACCGTGGGCACCAAATCCAGAGGCAATGTCTCGGGAACGACAGAGCCCACCTCTAGGGTCCAAAATTCTGGCGAGGGCTCTCGGGAAGCTGGACACTCTGCTAGGTGCAAGTGCCCCAAAAGGCCAGGTCTGGATCCCAGAGGCCAAGCTGTCAGAGAAATGCCGGTGCTGGTGGTCCCGATCACCGACCCCATGTGTGGTGCAAAATCGCAAGCGGCAGCTCTTGGGGAATTTTTGACGTGGCGCCGGGCGCCTTCGCCCCGGGTCTGTGCTCAGGGCAGACAAGTTCACCGTGGGCACCAAATCCAGAGGCAATGTCTCGGGACCGACAGAGCCCACCTCTAGGGTCCATAATTCTGACGATGGCTCTCAAGGAGCTGGACACTCTGCTAGGTGCAAGTGCCCCAAAAGGCCAGGTCTGGATCCCAGAGGCCAAGCTGTCAGAGAAATGCCGGTGCTGGTGGTCCCGATCACCGACCCCATGTGTGGTGCAAAATCGCAAGCGGCAGCTCTTGGGGAATTTTTGACGTGGCGCGGGGCGCCTTCACCCCGGGTCTGTGCTCAGGGCAGACAAGTTCACCGTGGGCACCAAATCCAGAGGCAATGTCTCGGGACCGACAGAGACCACCTCTAGGGTCCAAAATTCTGGCGACGGCTCTCGGGAAGCTGGACACTCTGCTAGGTGCAAGTGACTCAAAAGGCCAGGTCTGGATCCCAGAGGCCAAGCTGTCAGAGAAATGCCGGTGCTGGTGGTCCCGATCTCCGACCCCATGTGTGCAGAAAAATCCCAAGCGGCAGCTCTTGGGGAATTTTTGACGTGGCGCCGGGCGCCTTCGCCCCGGGTCTGTGCTCAGGGCAGACAAGTTCACCGTGGGCACCAAATCCAGAGGCAATGTCTCGGGACCGACAGAGCCCACCTCTAGGGTCCAAAATTCTGGCGACGGCTCTCGGGAAGCTGGACACTCTGCTAGGTGCAAGTGCCCCAAAAGGCCAGGTCTGGATCCCAGAGGCCAAGCTGTCAGAGAAATGCCGGTGCTGGTGGTCCCGATCTCCGACCCCATGTGTGCAGAAAAATCCCAAGCGGCATCTCTTGGGGAATTTTTGACGTGGCGCCGGGCGCCTTCGCCCCGGGTCTGTGCTCAGGGCAGACAAGTTCACCGTGGGCACCAAATCCAGAGGCAATGTCTCGGGAACGACAGAGCCCACCTCTAGGGTCCATAATTCTGACGACGGCTCTCGGGAAGCTGGACACTCTGCTAGGTGCAAGTGCCCCAAAAGGCCAGGTCTGGATCCCAGAGGCCAAGCTGTCAGAGAAATGCCGGTGCTGGTGGTCCCGATCACCGACCCCATGTGTGGTGCAAAATCGCAAGCGGCAGCTCTTGGGGAATTTTTGACGTGGCGCGGGGCGCCTTCGCCCCGGGTCTGTGCTCAGGGCAGACAAGTTCACCCTGGGCACCAAATCCAGAGGCAATGTCTCGGGACCGACAGAGACCACCTCTAGGGTCCAAAATTCTGGCGACGGCTCTCGGGAAGCTGGACACTCTGCTAGGTGCAAGTGCCCCAAAAGGCCAGGTCTGGATCCCAGAGGCCAAGCTGTCAGAGAAATGCCGGTGCTGGTGGTCCCGATCTCCGACCCCATGTGTGCAGAAAAATCCCAAGCGGCAGCTCTTGGGGAATTTTTGACGTGGCGCCGGGCGCCTTCGCCCCGGGTCTGTGCTCAGGGCAGACAAGTTCACCGTGGGCACCAAATCCAGAGGCAATGTCTCGGGACCGACAGAGCCCACCTCTAGGGTCCAAAATTCTGGCGAGGGCTCTCAAGGAGCTGGACACTCTGCTAGGTACAAGTGCCCCAAAAGGCCAGGTCTGGATCCCAGAGGCCAAGCTGTCAGAGAAATGCCGGTGCTGGTGGTCCCGATCACCGACCCCATGTGTGCTGCAAAATCGCAAGCGGCAGCTCTTGGGGAATTTTTGACGTGGCGCCGGGCGCCTTCGCCCCGGGTCTGTGCTCAGGGCAGACAAGTTCACCCTGGGCACCAAATCCAGAGGCAATGTCTCGGGACCGACAGAGCCCACCTCTAGGGTCCATAATTCTGACGATGGCTCTCAAGGAGCTGGACACTCTGCTAGGTGCAAGTGCCCCAAAAGGCCAGGTCTGGATCCCAGAGGCCAAGCTGTCAGAGAAATGCCGGTGCTGGTGGTCCCGATCACCGACCCCATGTGTGGTGCAAAATCGCAAGCGGCAGCTCTTGGGGAATTTTTGACGTGGCGCGGGGCGCCTTCGCCCCGGGTCTGTGCTCAGGGCAGACAAGTTCACCCTGGGCACCAAATCCAGATCAATGTCTCGGGACCGACAGAGACCACCTCTAGGGTCCAAAATTCTGGCGACGGCTCTCGGGAAGCTGGACACTCTGCTAGGTGCAAGTGCCCCAAAAGGCCAGGTCTGGATCCCAGAGGCCAAGCTGTCAGAGAAATGCCGGTGCTGGTGGTCCCGATCTCCGACCCCATGTGTGCAGAAAAATCCCAAGCGGCAGCTCTTGGGGAATTTTTGACGTGGCGCCGGGCGCCTTCGCCCCGGGTCTGTGCTCAGGGCAGACAAGTTCACCGTGGGCACCAAATCCAGAGGCAATGTCTCGGGACCGACAGAGCCCACCTCTAGGGTCCATAATTCTGACGATGGCTCTCAAGGAGCTGGACACTCTGCTAGGTGCAAGTGCCCCAAAAGGCCAGGTCTGGATCCCAGAGGCCAAGCTGTCAGAGAAATGCCGGTGCTGGTGGTCCCGATCACCGACCCCATGTGTGGTGCAAAATCGCAAGCGGCAGCTCTTGGGGAATTTTTGACGTGGCGCGGGGCGCCTTCGCCCTGGGTCTGTGCTCAGGGCAGACAAGTTCACCGTGGGCACCAAATCCAGAGGCAATGTCTCGGGACCGACAGAGACCACCTCTAGGGTCCAAAATTCTGGCGACGGCTCTCGGGAAGCTGGACACTCTGCTAGGTGCAAGTGCCCCAAAAGGCCAGGTCTGGATCCCAGAGGCCAAGCTGTCAGAGAAATGCCGGTGCTGGTGGTCCCGATCTCCGACCCCATGTGTGCAGAAAAATCCCAAGCGGCAGCTCTTGGGGAATTTTTGACGTGGCGCCGGGCGCCTTCGCCCCGGGTCTGTGCTCAGGGCAGACAAGTTCACCGTGGGCACCAAATCCAGAGGCAATGTCTCGGGACCGACAGAGACCACCTCTAGGGTCCAAAATTCTGGCGACGGCTCTCGGGAAGCTGGACACTCTGCTAGGTGCAAGTGCCCCAAAAGGCCAGGTCTGGATCCCAGAGGCCAAGCTGTCAGAGAAATGCCGGTGCTGGTGGTCCCGATCTCCGACCCCATGTGTGCAGAAAAATCCCAAGCGGCATCTCTTGGGGAATTTTTGACGTGGCGCCGGGCGCCTTCGCCCCGGGTCTGTGCTCAGGGCAGACAAGTTCACCGTGGGCACCAAATCCAGAGGCAATGTCTCGGGAACGACAGAGCCCACCTCTAGGGTCCAAAATTCTGGCGAGGGCTCTCGGGAAGCTGGACACTCTGCTAGGTGCAAGTGCCCCAAAAGGCCAGGTCTGGATCCCAGAGGCCAAGCTGTCAGAGAAATGCCGGTGCTGGTGGTCCCGATCACCGACCCCATGTGTGGTGCAAAATCGCAAGCGGCAGCTCTTGGGGAATTTTTGACGTGGCGCCGGGCGCCTTCGCCCCGGGTCTGTGCTCAGGGCAGACAAGTTCACCCTGGGCACCAAATCCAGAGGCAATGTCTCGGGACCGACAGAGACCACCTCTAGGGTCCAAAATTCTGGCGACGGCTCTCGGGAAGTTGGACACTCTGCTAGGTGCAAGTGCCCCAAAAGGCCAGGTCTGGATCCCAGAGGCCAAGCTGTCAGAGAAATGCCGGTGCTGGTGGTCCCGATCTCCGACCCCATGTGTGCAGAAAAATCCCAAGCGGCATCTCTTGGGGAATTTTTGACGTGGCGCCGGGCGCCTTCGCCCCGGGTCTGTGCTCAGGGCAGACAAGTTCACCGTGGGCACCAAATCCAGAGGCAATGTCTCGGGACCGACAGAGACCACCTCTAGGGTCCAAAATTCTGGCGACGGCTCTCGGGAAGCTGGACACTCTGCTAGGTGCAAGTGCCCCAAAAGGCCAGGTCTGGATCCCAGAGGCCAAGCTGTCAGAGAAATGCCGGTGCTGGTGGTCCCGATCACCGACCCCATGTGTGGTGCAAAATCGCAAGCGGCAGCTCTTGGGGAATTTTTGACGTGGCGCCGGGCGCCTTCGCCCCGGGTCTGTGCTCAGGGCAGACAAGTTCACCCTGGGCACCAAATCCAGAGGCAATGTCTCGGGACCGACAGAGACCACCTCTAGGGTCCAAAATTCTGGCGACGGCTCTCGGGAAGTTGGACACTCTGCTAGGTGCAAGTGCCCCAAAAGGCCAGGTCTGGATCCCAGAGGCCAAGCTGTCAGAGAAATGCCGGTGCTGGTGGTCCCGATCTCCGACCCCATGTGTGCAGAAAAATCCCAAGCGGCATCTCTTGGGGAATTTTTGACGTGGCGCCGGGCGCCTTCGCCCCGGGTCTGTGCTCAGGGCAGACAAGTTCACCGTGGGCACCAAATCCAGAGGCAATGTCTCGGGACCGACAGAGACCACCTCTAGGGTCCAAAATTCTGGCGACGGCTCTCGGGAAGCTGGACACTCTGCTAGGTGCAAGTGCCCCAAAAGGCCAGGTCTGGATCCCAGAGGCCAAGCTGTCAGAGAAATGCCGGTGCTGGTGGTCCCGATCTCCGACCCCATGTGTGCAGAAAAATCCCAAGCGGCATCTCTTGGGGAATTTTTGACGTGGCGCCGGGCGCCTTCGCCCCGGGTCTGTGCTCAGGGCAGACAAGTTCACCGTGGGCACCAAATCCAGAGGCAATGTCTCGGGACCGACAGAGACCACCTCTAGGGTCCAAAATTCTGGCGAGGGCTCTCAAGGAGCTGGACACTCTGCTAGGTGCAAGTGCCCCAAAAGGCCAGGTCTGGATCCCAGAGGCCAAGCTGTCAGAGAAATGCCGGTGCTGGTGGTCCCGATCACCGACCCCATGTGTGGTGCAAAATCGCAAGCGGCAGCTCTTGGGGAATTTTTGACGTGGCGCGGGGCGCCTTCGCCCCGGGTCTGTGCTCAGGGCAGACAAGTTCACCGTGGGCACCAAATCCAGAGGTAATGTCTCGGGAACGACAGAGCCCACCTCTAGGGTCCAAAATTCTGGCGACGGCTCTCGGGAAGCTGGACACTCTGCTAGGTGCAAGTGCCCCAAAAGGCCAGGTCTGGATCCCAGAGGCCAAGCTGTCAGAGAAATGCCGGTGCTGGTGGTCCCGATCTCCGACCCCATGTGTGCAGAAAAATCCCAAGCGGCATCTCTTGGGGAATTTTTGACGTGGCGCCGGGCGCCTTCGCCCCGGGTCTGTGCTCAGGGCAGACAAGTTCACCGTGGGCACCAAATCCAGAGGCAATGTCTCGGGAACGACAGAGCCCACCTCTAGGGTCCAAAATTCTGACGACGGCTCTCGGGAAGCTGGACACTCTGCTAGGTGCAAGTGCCCCAAAAGGCCAGGTCTGGATCCCAGAGGCCAAGCTGTCAGAGAAATGCCGGTGCTGGTGGTCCCGATCACCGACCCCATGTGTGGTGCAAAATCGCAAGCGGCAGCTCTTGGGGAATTTTTGACGTGGCGCCGGGCGCCTTCACCCCGGGTCTGTGCTCAGGGCAGACAAGTTCACCCTGGGCACCAAATCCAGAGGCAATGTCTCGGGAACGACAGAGCCCACCTCTAGGGTCCAAAATTCTGGCGAGGGCTCTCGGGAAGCTGGACACTCTGCTAGGTGCAAGTGCCCCAAAAGGCCAGGTCTGGATCCCAGAGGCCAAGCTGTCAGAGAAATGCCGGTGCTGGTGGTCCCGATCACCGACCCCATGTGTGGTGCAAAATCGCAAGCGGCAGCTCTTGGGGAATTTTTGACGTGGCGCCGGGCGCCTTCACCCCGGGTCTGTGCTCAGGGCAGACAAGTTCACCCTGGGCACCAAATCCAGAGGCAATGTCTCGGGACCGACAGAGACCACCTCTAGGGTCCAAAATTCTGGCGATGGCTCTCAAGGAGCTGGACACTCTGCTAGGTGCAAGTGCCCCAAAAGGCCAGGTCTGGATCCCAGAGGCCAAGCTGTCAGAGAAATGCCGGTGCTGGTGGTCCCGATCTCCGACCCCATGTGTGCAGAAAAATCCCAAGCGGCAGCTCTTGGGGAAATTTTGACGTGGCGCCGGGCGCCTTCGCCCCGGGTCTGTGCTCAGGGCAGACAAGTTCACCGTGGGCACCAAATCCAGAGGCAATGTCTCGGGAACGACAGAGCCCACCTCTAGGGTCCAAAATTCTGGCGACGGCTCTCGGGAAGCTGGACACTCTGCTAGGTGCAAGTGCCCCAAAAGGCCAGGTCTGGATCCCAGAGGCCAAGCTGTCAGAGAAATGCCGGTGCTGGTGGTCCCGATCTCCGACCCCATGTGTGCAGAAAAATCCCAAGCGGCAGCTCTTGGGGAATTTTTGACGTGGCGCCGGGCGCCTTCGCCCCGGGTCTGTGCTCAGGGCAGACAAGTTCACCGTGGGCACCAAATCCAGAGGCAATGTCTCGGGACCGACAGAGCCCACCTCTAGGGTCCAAAATTCTGGCGAAGGCTCTCAAGGAGCTGGACACTCTGCTAGGTACAAGTGCCCCAAAAGGCCAGGTCTGGATCCCAGAGGGCAAGCTGTCAGAGAAATGCCGGTGCTGGTGGTCCCGATCTCCGACCCCATGTGTGCAGAAAAATCCCAAGCGGCATCTCTTGGGGAATTTTTGACGTGGCGCCGGGCGCCTTCGCCCCGGGTCTGTGCTCAGGGCAGACAAGTTCACCGTGGGCACCAAATCCAGAGGCAATGTCTCGGGACCGACAGAGACCACCTCTAGGGTCCAAAATTCTGGCGACGGCTCTCGGGAAGCTGGACACTCTGCTAGGTGCAAGTGCCCCAAAAGGCCAGGTCTGGATCCCAGAGGCCAAGCTGTCAGAGAAATGCCGGTGCTGGTGGTCCCGATCACCGACCCCATGTGTGGTGCAAAATCCCAAGCGGCATCTCTTGGGGAATTTTTGACGTGGCGCCGGGCGCCTTCGCCCCGGGTCTGTGCTCAGGGCAGACAAGTTCACCGTGGGCACCAAATCCAGAGGCAATGTCTCGGGACCGACAGAGACCACCTCTAGGGTCCAAAATTCTGGCGACGGCTCTCGGGAAGCTGGACACTCTGCTAGGTGCAAGTGCCCCAAAAGGCCAGGTCTGGATCCCAGAGGCCAAGCTGTCAGAGAAATGCCGGTGCTGGTGGTCCCGATCTCCGACCCCATGTGTGCAGAAAAATCCCAAGCGGCATCTCTTGGGGAATTTTTGACGTGGCGCCGGGCGCCTTCGCCCCGGGTCTGTGCTCAGGGCAGACAAGTTCACCGTGGGCACCAAATCCAGAGGCAATGTCTCGGGACCGACAGAGACCACCTCTAGGGTCCAAAATTCTGGCGAGGGCTCTCAAGGAGCTGGACACTCTGCTAGGTGCAAGTGCCCCAAAAGGCCAGGTCTGGATCCCAGAGGCCAAGCTGTCAGAGAAATGCCGGTGCTGGTGGTCCCGATCACCGACCCCATGTGTGGTGCAAAATCGCAAGCGGCAGCTCTTGGGGAATTTTTGACGTGGCGCGGGGCGCCTTCGCCCCGGGTCTGTGCTCAGGGCAGACAAGTTCACCGTGGGCACCAAATCCAGAGGTAATGTCTCGGGAACGACAGAGCCCACCTCTAGGGTCCAAAATTCTGGCGACGGCTCTCGGGAAGCTGGACACTCTGCTAGGTGCAAGTGCCCCAAAAGGCCAGGTCTGGATCCCAGAGGCCAAGCTGTCAGAGAAATGCCGGTGCTGGTGGTCCCGATCTCCGACCCCATGTGTGCAGAAAAATCCCAAGCGGCATCTCTTGGGGAATTTTTGACGTGGCGCCGGGCGCCTTCGCCCCGGGTCTGTGCTCAGGGCAGACAAGTTCACCGTGGGCACCAAATCCAGAGGCAATGTCTCGGGAACGACAGAGCCCACCTCTAGGGTCCAAAATTCTGACGACGGCTCTCGGGAAGCTGGACACTCTGCTAGGTGCAAGTGCCCCAAAAGGCCAGGTCTGGATCCCAGAGGCCAAGCTGTCAGAGAAATGCCGGTGCTGGTGGTCCCGATCACCGACCCCATGTGTGGTGCAAAATCGCAAGCGGCAGCTCTTGGGGAATTTTTGACGTGGCGCCGGGCGCCTTCACCCCGGGTCTGTGCTCAGGGCAGACAAGTTCACCCTGGGCACCAAATCCAGAGGCAATGTCTCGGGAACGACAGAGCCCACCTCTAGGGTCCAAAATTCTGGCGAGGGCTCTCGGGAAGCTGGACACTCTGCTAGGTGCAAGTGCCCCAAAAGGCCAGGTCTGGATCCCAGAGGCCAAGCTGTCAGAGAAATGCCGGTGCTGGTGGTCCCGATCACCGACCCCATGTGTGGTGCAAAATCGCAAGCGGCAGCTCTTGGGGAAATTTTGACGTGGCGCCGGGCGCCTTCACCCCGGGTCTGTGCTCAGGGCAGACAAGTTCACCCTGGGCACCAAATCCAGAGGCAATGTCTCGGGACCGACAGAGACCACCTCTAGGGTCCAAAATTCTGGCGATGGCTCTCAAGGAGCTGGACACTCTGCTAGGTGCAAGTGCCCCAAAAGGCCAGGTCTGGATCCCAGAGGCCAAGCTGTCAGAGAAATGCCGGTGCTGGTGGTCCCGATCTCCGACCCCATGTGTGCAGAAAAATCCCAAGCGGCAGCTCTTGGGGAAATTTTGACGTGGCGCCGGGCGCCTTCGCCCCGGGTCTGTGCTCAGGGCAGACAAGTTCACCGTGGGCACCAAATCCAGAGGCAATGTCTCGGGAACGACAGAGCCCACCTCTAGGGTCCAAAATTCTGGCGACGGCTCTCGGGAAGCTGGACACTCTGCTAGGTGCAAGTGCCCCAAAAGGCCAGGTCTGGATCCCAGAGGCCAAGCTGTCAGAGAAATGCCGGTGCTGGTGGTCCCGATCTCCGACCCCATGTGTGCAGAAAAATCCCAAGCGGCAGCTCTTGGGGAATTTTTGACGTGGCGCCGGGCGCCTTCGCCCCGGGTCTGTGCTCAGGGCAGACAAGTTCACCGTGGGCACCAAATCCAGAGGCAATGTCTCGGGACCGACAGAGCCCACCTCTAGGGTCCAAAATTCTGGCGAAGGCTCTCAAGGAGCTGGACACTCTGCTAGGTACAAGTGCCCCAAAAGGCCAGGTCTGGATCCCAGAGGGCAAGCTGTCAGAGAAATGCCGGTGCTGGTGGTCCCGATCACCGACCCCATGTGTGCTGCAAAATCGCAAGCGGCAGCTCTTGGGGAATTTTTGACGTGGCGCCGGGCGCCTTCGCCCCGGGTCTGTGCTCAGGGCAGACAAGTTCACCCTGGGCACCAAATCCAGAGGCAATGTCTCGGGACCGACAGAGCCCACCTCTAGGGTCCATAATTCTGACGATGGCTCTCAAGGAGCTGGACACTCTGCTAGGTGCAAGTGCCCCAAAAGGCCAGGTCTGGATCCCAGAGGCCAAGCTGTCAGAGAAATGCCGGTGCTGGTGGTCCCGATCACCGACCCCATGTGTGGTGCAAAATCGCAAGCGGCAGCTCTTGGGGAATTTTTGACGTGGCGCGGGGCGCCTTCGCCCCGGGTCTGTGCTCAGGGCAGACAAGTTCACCCTGGGCACCAAATCCAGAGGCAATGTCTCGGGACCGACAGAGACCACCTCTAGGGTCCAAAATTCTGGCGACGGCTCTCGGGAAGCTGGACACTCTGCTAGGTGCAAGTGCCCCAAAAGGCCAGGTCTGGATCCCAGAGGCCAAGCTGTCAGAGAAATGCCGGTGCTGGTGGTCCCGATCTCCGACCCCATGTGTGCAGAAAAATCCCAAGCGGCAGCTCTTGGGGAATTTTTGACGTGGCGCCGGGCGCCTTCGCCCCGGGTCTGTGCTCAGGGCAGACAAGTTCACCGTGGGCACCAAATCCAGAGGCAATGTCTCGGGACCGACAGAGCCCACCTCTAGGGTCCATAATTCTGACGATGGCTCTCAAGGAGCTGGACACTCTGCTAGGTGCAAGTGCCCCAAAAGGCCAGGTCTGGATCCCAGAGGCCAAGCTGTCAGAGAAATGCCGGTGCTGGTGGTCCCGATCACCGACCCCATGTGTGGTGCAAAATCGCAAGCGGCAGCTCTTGGGGAATTTTTGACGTGGCGCGGGGCGCCTTCGCCCTGGGTCTGTGCTCAGGGCAGACAAGTTCACCGTGGGCACCAAATCCAGAGGCAATGTCTCGGGACCGACAGAGACCACCTCTAGGGTCCAAAATTCTGGCGACGGCTCTCGGGAAGCTGGACACTCTGCTAGGTGCAAGTGCCCCAAAAGGCCAGGTCTGGATCCCAGAGGCCAAGCTGTCAGAGAAATGCCGGTGCTGGTGGTCCCGATCTCCGACCCCATGTGTGCAGAAAAATCCCAAGCGGCAGCTCTTGGGGAATTTTTGACGTGGCGCCGGGCGCCTTCGCCCCGGGTCTGTGCTCAGGGCAGACAAGTTCACCCTGGGCACCAAATCCAGAGGCAATGTCTCGGGACCGACAGAGCCCACCTCTAGGGTCCAAAATTCTGGCGACGGCTCTCGGGAAGCTGGACACTCTGCTAGGTGCAAGTGCCCCAAAAGGCCAGGTCTGGATCCCAGAGGCCAAGCTGTCAGAGAAATGCCGGTGCTGGTGGTCCCGATCTCCGACCCCATGTGTGCAGAAAAATCCCAAGCGGCATCTCTTGGGGAATTTTTGACGTGGCGCCGGGCGCCTTCGCCCCGGGTCTGTGCTCAGGGCAGACAAGTTCACCGTGGGCACCAAATCCAGAGGCAATGTCTCGGGAACGACAGAGCCCACCTCTAGGGTCCAAAATTCTGGCGAGGGCTCTCGGGAAGCTGGACACTCTGCTAGGTGCAAGTGCCCCAAAAGGCCAGGTCTGGATCCCAGAGGCCAAGCTGTCAGAGAAATGCCGGTGCTGGTGGTCCCGATCTCCGACCCCATGTGTGCAGAAAAATCCCAAGCGGCAGCTCTTGGGGAAATTTTGACGTGGCGCCGGGCGCCTTCGCCCCGGGTCTGTGCTCAGGGCAGACAAGTTCACCGTGGGCACCAAATCCAGAGGCAATGTCTCGGGAACGACAGAGACCACCTCTAGGGTCCAAAATTCTGGCGAGGGCTCTCGGGAAGCTGGACACTCTGCTAGGTGCAAGTGCCCCAAAAGGCCAGGTCTGGATCCCAGAGGCCAAGCTGTCAGAGAAATGCCGGTGCTGGTGGTCCCGATCTCCGACCCCATGTGTGCAGAAAAATCCCAAGCGGCAGCTCTTGGGGAATTTTTGACGTGGCGCCGGGCGCCTTCGCCCCGGGTCTGTGCTCAGGGCAGACAAGTTCACCGTGGGCACCAAATCCAGAGGCAATGTCTCGGGACCGACAGAGCCCACCTCTAGGGTCCATAATTCTGACGATGGCTCTCAAGGAGCTGGACACTCTGCTAGGTGCAAGTGCCCCAAAAGGCCAGGTCTGGATCCCAGAGGCCAAGCTGTCAGAGAAATGCCGGTGCTGGTGGTCCCGATCACCGACCCCATGTGTGGTGCAAAATCGCAAGCGGCAGCTCTTGGGGAATTTTTGACGTGGCGCGGGGCGCCTTCGCCCTGGGTCTGTGCTCAGGGCAGACAAGTTCACCGTGGGCACCAAATCCAGAGGCAATGTCTCGGGACCGACAGAGACCACCTCTAGGGTCCAAAATTCTGGCGACGGCTCTCGGGAAGCTGGACACTCTGCTAGGTGCAAGTGCCCCAAAAGGCCAGGTCTGGATCCCAGAGGCCAAGCTGTCAGAGAAATGCCGGTGCTGGTGGTCCCGATCTCCGACCCCATGTGTGCAGAAAAATCCCAAGCGGCAGCTCTTGGGGAATTTTTGACGTGGCGCCGGGCGCCTTCGCCCCGGGTCTGTGCTCAGGGCAGACAAGTTCACCGTGGGCACCAAATCCAGAGGCAATGTCTCGGGACCGACAGAGCCCACCTCTAGGGTCCAAAATTCTGGCGACGGCTCTCGGGAAGCTGGACACTCTGCTAGGTGCAAGTGCCCCAAAAGGCCAGGTCTGGATCCCAGAGGCCAAGCTGTCAGAGAAATGCCGGTGCTGGTGGTCCCGATCTCCGACCCCATGTGTGCAGAAAAATCCCAAGCGGCATCTCTTGGGGAATTTTTGACGTGGCGCCGGGCGCCTTCGCCCCGGGTCTGTGCTCAGGGCAGACAAGTTCACCGTGGGCACCAAATCCAGAGGCAATGTCTCGGGAACGACAGAGCCCACCTCTAGGGTCCAAAATTCTGGCGAGGGCTCTCGGGAAGCTGGACACTCTGCTAGGTGCAAGTGCCCCAAAAGGCCAGGTCTGGATCCCAGAGGCCAAGCTGTCAGAGAAATGCCGGTGCTGGTGGTCCCGATCACCGACCCCATGTGTGGTGCAAAATCGCAAGCGGCAGCTCTTGGGGAATTTTTGACGTGGCGCCGGGCGCCTTCGCCCCGGGTCTGTGCTCAGGGCAGACAAGTTCACCCTGGGCACCAAATCCAGAGGCAATGTCTCGGGACCGACAGAGACCACCTCTAGGGTCCAAAATTCTGGCGACGGCTCTCGGGAAGTTGGACACTCTGCTAGGTGCAAGTGCCCCAAAAGGCCAGGTCTGGATCCCAGAGGCCAAGCTGTCAGAGAAATGCCGGTGCTGGTGGTCCCGATCTCCGACCCCATGTGTGCAGAAAAATCCCAAGCGGCATCTCTTGGGGAATTTTTGACGTGGCGCCGGGCGCCTTCGCCCCGGGTCTGTGCTCAGGGCAGACAAGTTCACCGTGGGCACCAAATCCAGAGGCAATGTCTCGGGACCGACAGAGACCACCTCTAGGGTCCATAATTCTGACGATGGCTCTCAAGGAGCTGGACACTCTGCTAGGTGCAAGTGCCCCAAAAGGCCAGGTCTGGATCCCAGAGGCCAAGCTGTCAGAGAAATGCCGGTGCTGGTGGTCCCGATCTCCGACCCCATGTGTGCAGAAAAATCCCAAGCGGCAGCTCTTGGGGAAATTTTGACGTGGCGCCGGGCGCCTTCGCCCCGGGTCTGTGCTCAGGGCAGACAAGTTCACCGTGGGCACCAAATCCAGAGGCAATGTCTCGGGAACGACAGAGACCACCTCTAGGGTCCAAAATTCTGGCGAGGGCTCTCGGGAAGCTGGACACTCTGCTAGGTGCAAGTGCCCCAAAAGGCCAGGTCTGGATCCCAGAGGCCAAGCTGTCAGAGAAATGCCGGTGCTGGTGGTCCCGATCACCGACCCCATGTGTGGTGCAAAATCGCAAGCGGCAGCTCTTGGGGAATTTTTGACATGGCGCCGGGCGCCTTCGCCCCGGGTCTGTGCTCAGGGCAGACAAGTTCACCGTGGGCACCAAATCCAGAGGCAATGTCTCGGGACCGACAGAGCCCACCTCTAGGGTCCATAATTCTGACGATGGCTCTCGGGAAGCTGGACACTCTGCTAGGTGCAAGTGCCCCAAAAGGCCAGGTCTGGATCCCAGAGGCCAAGCTGTCAGAGAAATGCCAGTGCTGGTGGTCCCGATCACCGACCCCATGTGTGGTGCAAAATCGCAAGCGGCAGCTCTTGGGGAATTTTTGACGTGGCGCGGGGCGCCTTCGCCCCGGGTCTGTGCTCAGGGCAGACAAGTTCACCCTGGGCACCAAATCCAGAGGCAATGTCTCGGGACCGACAGAGACCACCTCTAGGGTCCAAAATTCTGGCGACGGCTCTCGGGAAGCTGGACACTCTGCTAGGTGCAAGTGCCCCAAAAGGCCAGGTCTGGATCCCAGAGGCCAAGCTGTCAGAGAAATGCCGGTGCTGGTGGTCCCGATCTCCGACCCCATATGTGCAGAAAAATCCCAAGCGGCAGCTCTTGGGGAATTTTTGACGTGGCGCCGGGCGCCTTCGCCCCGGGTCTGTGCTCAGGGCAGACAAGTTCACCGTGGGCACCAAATCCAGAGGCAATGTCTCGGGACCGACAGAGCCCACCTCTAGGGTCCAAAATTCTGGCGAGGGCTCTCGGGAAGCTGGACACTCTGCTAGGTGCAAGTGCCCCAAAAGGCCAGGTCTGGATCCCAGAGGCCAAGCTGTCAGAGAAATGCCGGTGCTGGTGGTCCCGATCACCGACCCCATGTGTGGTGCAAAATCGCAAGCGGCAGCTCTTGGGGAATTTTTGACGTGGCGCCGGGCGCCTTCGCCCCGGGTCTGTGCTCAGGGCAGACAAGTTCACCCTGGGCACCAAATCCAGAGGCAATGTCTCGGGACCGACAGAGCCCACCTCTAGGGTCCATAATTCTGACGATGGCTCTCAAGGAGCTGGACACTCTGCTAGGTGCAAGTGCCCCAAAAGGCCAGGTCTGGATCCCAGAGGCCAAGCTGTCAGAGAAATGCCGGTGCTGGTGGTCCCGATCTCCGACCCCATGTGTGCAGAAAAATCCCAAGCGGCAGCTCTTGGGGAATTTTTGACGTGGCGCCGGGCGCCTTCGCCCCGGGTCTGTGCTCAGGGCAGACAAGTTCACCGTGGGCACCAAATCCAGAGGCAATGTCTCGGGACCGACAGAGCCCACCTCTAGGGTCCAAAATTCTGGCGACGGCTCTCGGGAAGCTGGACACTCTGCTAGGTGCAAGTGCCCCAAAAGGCCAGGTCTGGATCCCAGAGGCCAAGCTGTCAGAGAAATGCCGGTGCTGGTGGTCCCGATCTCCGACCCCATGTGTGCAGAAAAATCCCAAGTGGCAGCTCTTGGGGAATTTTTGACGTGGCGCCGGGCGCCTTCGCCCCGGGTCTGTGCTCAGGGCAGACAAGTTCGCCGTGGGCACCAAATCCAGAGGCAATGTCTCGGGACCGACAGAGCCCACCTCTAGGGTCCAAAATTCTGGCGACGGCTCTCGGGAAGCTGGACACTCTGCTAGGTGCAAGTGCCCCAAAAGGCCAGGTCTGGATCCCAGAGGCCAAGCTGTCAGAGAAATGCCGGTGCTGGTGGTCCCGATCTCCGACCCCATGTGTGCAAAAAAATCCCAAGCGGCAGCTCTTGGGGAATTTTTGACGTGGCGCCGGGCGCCTTCGCCCCGGGTCTGTGCTCAGGGCAGACAAGTTCACCGTGGGCACCAAATCCAGAGGCAATGTCTCGGGACCGACAGAGCCCACCTCTAGGGTCCAAAATTCTGGCGACGGCTCTCGGGAAGCTGGACACTCTGCTAGGTGCAAGTGCCCCAAAAGGCCAGGTCTGGATCCCAGAGGCCAAGCTGTCAGAGAAATGCCGGTGCTGGTGGTCCCGATCTCCGACCCCATGTGTGCAGAAAAATCCCAAGCGGCATCTCTTGGGGAATTTTTGACGTGGCGCCGGGCGCCTTCGCCCCGGGTCTGTGCTCAGGGCAGACAAGTTCACCGTGGGCACCAAATCCAGAGGCAATGTCTCGGGAACGACAGAGCCCACCTCTAGGGTCCAAAATTCTGGCGAGGGCTCTCGGGAAGCTGGACACTCTGCTAGGTGCAAGTGCCCCAAAAGGCCAGGTCTGGATCCCAGAGGCCAAGCTGTCAGAGAAATGCCGGTGCTGGTGGTCCCGATCACCGACCCCATGTGTGGTGCAAAATCGCAAGCGGCAGCTCTTGGGGAATTTTTGACGTGGCGCCGGGCGCCTTCGCCCCGGGTCTGTGCTCAGGGCAGACAAGTTCACCCTGGGCACCAAATCCAGAGGCAATGTCTCGGGACCGACAGAGACCACCTCTAGGGTCCAAAATTCTGGCGACGGCTCTCGGGAAGTTGGACACTCTGCTAGGTGCAAGTGCCCCAAAAGGCCAGGTCTGGATCCCAGAGGCCAAGCTGTCAGAGAAATGCCGGTGCTGGTGGTCCCGATCTCCGACCCCATGTGTGCAGAAAAATCCCAAGCGGCATCTCTTGGGGAATTTTTGACGTGGCGCCGGGCGCCTTCGCCCCGGGTCTGTGCTCAGGGCAGACAAGTTCACCGTGGGCACCAAATCCAGAGGCAATGTCTCGGGACCGACAGAGACCACCTCTAGGGTCCATAATTCTGACGATGGCTCTCAAGGAGCTGGACACTCTGCTAGGTGCAAGTGCCCCAAAAGGCCAGGTCTGGATCCCAGAGGCCAAGCTGTCAGAGAAATGCCGGTGCTGGTGGTCCCGATCTCCGACCCCATGTGTGCAAAAAAATCCCAAGCGGCAGCTCTTGGGGAAATTTTGACGTGGCGCCGGGCGCCTTCGCCCCGGGTCTGTGCTCAGGGCAGACAAGTTCACCGTGGGCACCAAATCCAGAGGCAATGTCTCGGGAACGACAGAGACCACCTCTAGGGTCCAAAATTCTGGCGAGGGCTCTCGGGAAGCTGGACACTCTGCTAGGTGCAAGTGCCCCAAAAGGCCAGGTCTGGATCCCAGAGGCCAAGCTGTCAGAGAAATGCCGGTGCTGGTGGTCCCGATCACCGACCCCATGTGTGGTGCAAAATCGCAAGCGGCAGCTCTTGGGGAATTTTTGACGTGGCGCCGGGCGCCTTCGCCCCGGGTCTGTGCTCAGGGCAGACAAGTTCACCGTGGGCACCAAATCCAGAGGCAATGTCTCGGGACCGACAGAGCCCACCTCTAGGGTCCATAATTCTGACGATGGCTCTCGGGAAGCTGGACACTCTGCTAGGTGCAAGTGCCCCAAAAGGCCAGGTCTGGATCCCAGAGGCCAAGCTGTCAGAGAAATGCCAGTGCTGGTGGTCCCGATCACCGACCCCATGTGTGGTGCAAAATCGCAAGCGGCAGCTCTTGGGGAATTTTTGACGTGGCGCGGGGCGCCTTCGCCCCGGGTCTGTGCTCAGGGCAGACAAGTTCACCCTGGGCACCAAATCCAGAGGCAATGTCTCGGGACCGACAGAGACCACCTCTAGGGTCCAAAATTCTGGCGACGGCTCTCGGGAAGCTGGACACTCTGCTAGGTGCAAGTGCCCCAAAAGGCCAGGTCTGGATCCCAGAGGCCAAGCTGTCAGAGAAATGCCGGTGCTGGTGGTCCCGATCTCCGACCCCATGTGTGCAGAAAAATCCCAAGCGGCAGCTCTTGGGGAATTTTTGACGTGGCGCCGGGCGCCTTCGCCCCGGGTCTGTGCTCAGGGCAGACAAGTTCACCGTGGGCACCAAATCCAGAGGCAATGTCTCGGGACCGACAGAGCCCACCTCTAGGGTCCAAAATTCTGGCGAGGGCTCTCGGGAAGCTGGACACTCTGCTAGGTGCAAGTGCCCCAAAAGGCCAGGTCTGGATCCCAGAGGCCAAGCTGTCAGAGAAATGCCGGTGCTGGTGGTCCCGATCACCGACCCCATGTGTGGTGCAAAATCGCAAGCGGCAGCTCTTGGGGAATTTTTGACGTGGCGCCGGGCGCCTTCGCCCCGGGTCTGTGCTCAGGGCAGACAAGTTCACCCTGGGCACCAAATCCAGAGGCAATGTCTCGGGACCGACAGAGCCCACCTCTAGGGTCCATAATTCTGACGATGGCTCTCAAGGAGCTGGACACTCTGCTAGGTGCAAGTGCCCCAAAAGGCCAGGTCTGGATCCCAGAGGCCAAGCTGTCAGAGAAATGCCGGTGCTGGTGGTCCCGATCTCCGACCCCATGTGTGCAGAAAAATCCCAAGCGGCAGCTCTTGGGGAATTTTTGACGTGGCGCCGGGCGCCTTCGCCCCGGGTCTGTGCTCAGGGCAGACAAGTTCACCGTGGGCACCAAATCCAGAGGCAATGTCTCGGGACCGACAGAGACCACCTCTAGGGTCCAAAATTCTGGCGACGGCTCTCGGGAAGCTGGACACTCTGCTAGGTGCAAGTGCCCCAAAAGGCCAGGTCTGGATCCCAGAGGCCAAGCTGTCAGAGAAATGCCGGTGCTGGTGGTCCCGATCTCCGACCCCATGTGTGCAGAAAAATCCCAAGCGGCATCTCTTGGGGAACTTTTGACGTGGCGCCGGGCGCCTTCGCCCCGGGTCTGTGCTCAGGGCAGACAAGTTCACCGTGGGCACCAAATCCAGAGGCAATGTCTCGGGAACGACAGAGCCCACCTCTAGGGTCCAAAATTCTGACGACGGCTCTCGGGAAGCTGGACACTCTGCTAGGTGCAAGTGCCCCAAAAGGCCAGGTCTGGATCCCAGAGGCCAAGCTGTCAGAGAAATGCCGGTGCTGGTGGTCCCGATCACCGACCCCATGTGTGGTGCAAAATCGCAAGCGGCAGCTCTTGGGGAATTTTTGACGTGGCGCCGGGCGCCTTCACCCCGGGTCTGTGCTCAGGGCAGACAAGTTCACCCTGGGCACCAAATCCAGAGGCAATGTCTCGGGAACGACAGAGCCCACCTCTAGGGTCCAAAATTCTGGCGAGGGCTCTCGGGAAGCTGGACACTCTGCTAGGTGCAAGTGCCCCAAAAGGCCAGGTCTGGATCCCAGAGGCCAAGCTGTCAGAGAAATGCCGGTGCTGGTGGTCCCGATCACCGACCCCATGTGTGGTGCAAAATCCCAAGCGGCAGCTCTTGGGGAATTTTTGACGTGGCGCCGGGCGCCTTCACCCCGGGTCTGTGCTCAGGGCAGACAAGTTCACCCTGGGCACCAAATCCAGAGGCAATGTCTCGGGACCGACAGAGACCACCTCTAGGGTCCATAATTCTGGCGATGGCTCTCAAGGAGCTGGACACTCTGCTAGGTGCAAGTGCCCCAAAAGGCCAGGTCTGGATCCCAGAGGCCAAGCTGTCAGAGAAATGCCGGTGCTGGTGGTCCCGATCTCCGACCCCATGTGTGCAGAAAAATCCCAAGCGGCAGCTCTTGGGGAAATTTTGACGTGGCGCCGGGCGCCTTCGCCCCGGGTCTGTGCTCAGGGCAGACAAGTTCACCGTGGGCACCAAATCCAGAGGCAATGTCTCGGGAACGACAGAGCCCACCTCTAGGGTCCAAAATTCTGGCGACGGCTCTCGGGAAGCTGGACACTCTGCTAGGTGCAAGTGCCCCAAAAGGCCAGGTCTGGATCCCAGAGGCCAAGCTGTCAGAGAAATGCCGGTGCTGGTGGTCCCGATCTCCGACCCCATGTGTGCAGAAAAATCCCAAGCGGCAGCTCTTGGGGAATTTTTGACGTGGCGCCGGGCGCCTTCGCCCCGGGTCTGTGCTCAGGGCAGACAAGTTCACCGTGGGCACCAAATCCAGAGGCAATGTCTCGGGACCGACAGAGCCCATCTCTAGGGTCCAAAATTCTGGCGAAGGCTCTCAAGGAGCTGGACACTCTGCTAGGTACAAGTGCCCCAAAAGGCCAGGTCTGGATCCCAGAGGCCAAGCTGTCAGAGAAATGCCGGTGCTGGTGGTCCCGATCACCGACCCCATGTGTGCTGCAAAATCGCAAGCGGCAGCTCTTGGGGAATTTTTGACGTGGCGCCGGGCGCCTTCGCCCCGGGTCTGTGCTCAGGGCAGACAAGTTCACCCTGGGCACCAAATCCAGAGGCAATGTCTCGGGACCGACAGAGCCCACCTCTAGGGTCCATAATTCTGACGATGGCTCTCAAGGAGCTGGACACTCTGCTAGGTGCAAGTGCCCCAAAAGGCCAGGTCTGGATCCCAGAGGCCAAGCTGTCAGAGAAATGCCGGTGCTGGTGGTCCCGATCACCGACCCCATGTGTGGTGCAAAATCGCAAGCGGCAGCTCTTGGGGAATTTTTGACGTGGCGCGGGGCGCCTTCGCCCCGGGTCTGTGCTCAGGGCAGACAAGTTCACCCTGGGCACCAAATCCAGAGGCAATGTCTCGGGACCGACAGAGACCACCTCTAGGGTCCAAAATTCTGGCGACGGCTCTCGGGAAGCTGGACACTCTGCTAGGTGCAAGTGCCCCAAAAGGCCAGGTCTGGATCCCAGAGGCCAAGCTGTCAGAGAAATGCCGGTGCTGGTGGTCCCGATCTCCGACCCCATGTGTGCAGAAAAATCCCAAGCGGCAGCTCTTGGGGAATTTTTGACGTGGCGCCGGGCGCCTTCGCCCCGGGTCTGTGCTCAGGGCAGACAAGTTCACCGTGGGCACCAAATCCAGAGGCAATGTCTCGGGACCGACAGAGCCCACCTCTAGGGTCCATAATTCTGACGATGGCTCTCAAGGAGCTGGACACTCTGCTAGGTGCAAGTGCCCCAAAAGGCCAGGTCTGGATCCCAGAGGCCAAGCTGTCAGAGAAATGCCGGTGCTGGTGGTCCCGATCACCGACCCCATGTGTGGTGCAAAATCGCAAGCGGCAGCTCTTGGGGAATTTTTGACGTGGCGCGGGGCGCCTTCGCCCTGGGTCTGTGCTCAGGGCAGACAAGTTCACCGTGGGCACCAAATCCAGAGGCAATGTCTCGGGACCGACAGAGACCACCTCTAGGGTCCAAAATTCTGGCGACGGCTCTCGGGAAGCTGGACACTCTGCTAGGTGCAAGTGCCCCAAAAGGCCAGGTCTGGATCCCAGAGGCCAAGCTGTCAGAGAAATGCCGGTGCTGGTGGTCCCGATCTCCGACCCCATGTGTGCAGAAAAATCCCAAGCGGCAGCTCTTGGGGAATTTTTGACGTGGCGCCGGGCGCCTTCGCCCCGGGTCTGTGCTCAGGGCAGACAAGTTCACCGTGGGCACCAAATCCAGAGGCAATGTCTCGGGACCGACAGAGCCCACCTCTAGGGTCCAAAATTCTGGCGACGGCTCTCGGGAAGCTGGACACTCTGCTAGGTGCAAGTGCCCCAAAAGGCCAGGTCTGGATCCCAGAGGCCAAGCTGTCAGAGAAATGCCGGTGCTGGTGGTCCCGATCTCCGACCCCATGTGTGCAGAAAAATCCCAAGCGGCATCTCTTGGGGAATTTTTGACGTGGCGCCGGGCGCCTTCGCCCCGGGTCTGTGCTCAGGGCAGACAAGTTCACCGTGGGCACCAAATCCAGAGGCAATGTCTCGGGAACGACAGAGCCCACCTCTAGGGTCCAAAATTCTGGCGAGGGCTCTCGGGAAGCTGGACACTCTGCTAGGTGCAAGTGCTCCAAAAGGCCAGGTCTGGATCCCAGAGGCCAAGCTGTCAGAGAAATGCCGGTGCTGGTGGTCCCGATCACCGACCCCATGTGTGGTGCAAAATCGCAAGCGGCAGCTCTTGGGGAATTTTTGACGTGGCGCCGGGCGCCTTCGCCCCGGGTCTGTGCTCAGGGCAGACAAGTTCACCCTGGGCACCAAATCCAGAGGCAATGTCTCGGGACCGACAGAGACCACCTCTAGGGTCCAAAATTCTGGCGACGGCTCTCGGGAAGTTGGACACTCTGCTAGGTGCAAGTGCCCCAAAAGGCCAGGTCTGGATCCCAGAGGCCAAGCTGTCAGAGAAATGCCGGTGCTGGTGGTCCCGATCTCCGACCCCATGTGTGCAGAAAAATCCCAAGCGGCAGCTCTTGGGGAATATTTGACGTGGCGCCGGGCGCCTTCGCCCCGGGTCTGTGCTCAGGGCAGACAAGTTCACCGTGGGCACCAAATCCAGAGGCAATGTCTCGGGACCGACAGAGCCCATCTCTAGGGTCCAAAATTCTGGCGAAGGCTCTCAAGGAGCTGGACACTCTGCTAGGTACAAGTGCCCCAAAAGGCCAGGTCTGGATCCCAGAGGCCAAGCTGTCAGAGAAATGCCGGTGCTGGTGGTCCCGATCACCGACCCCATGTGTGCTGCAAAATCGCAAGCGGCAGCTCTTGGGGAATTTTTGACGTGGCGCCGGGCGCCTTCGCCCCGGGTCTGTGCTCAGGGCAGACAAGTTCACCCTGGGCACCAAATCCAGAGGCAATGTCTCGGGACCGACAGAGCCCACCTCTAGGGTCCATAATTCTGACGATGGCTCTCAAGGAGCTGGACACTCTGCTAGGTGCAAGTGCCCCAAAAGGCCAGGTCTGGATCCCAGAGGCCAAGCTGTCAGAGAAATGCCGGTGCTGGTGGTCCCGATCACCGACCCCATGTGTGGTGCAAAATCGCAAGCGGCAGCTCTTGGGGAATTTTTGACGTGGCGCGGGGCGCCTTCGCCCCGGGTCTGTGCTCAGGGCAGACAAGTTCACCCTGGGCACCAAATCCAGAGGCAATGTCTCGGGACCGACAGAGACCACCTCTAGGGTCCAAAATTCTGGCGACGGCTCTCGGGAAGCTGGACACTCTGCTAGGTGCAAGTGCCCCAAAAGGCCAGGTCTGGATCCCAGAGGCCAAGCTGTCAGAGAAATGCCGGTGCTGGTGGTCCCGATCTCCGACCCCATGTGTGCAGAAAAATCCCAAGCGGCATCTCTTGGGGAATTTTTGACGTGGCGCCGGGCGCCTTCGCCCCGGGTCTGTGCTCAGGGCAGACAAGTTCACCGTGGGCACCAAATCCAGAGGCAATGTCTCGGGACCGACAGAGCCCACCTCTAGGGTCCATAATTCTGACGATGGCTCTCAAGGAGCTGGACACTCTGCTAGGTGCAAGTGCCCCAAAAGGCCAGGTCTGGATCCCAGAGGCCAAGCTGTCAGAGAAATGCCGGTGCTGGTGGTCCCGATCACCGACCCCATGTGTGGTGCAAAATCGCAAGCGGCAGCTCTTGGGGAATTTTTGACGTGGCGCGGGGCGCCTTCGCCCTGGGTCTGTGCTCAGGGCAGACAAGTTCACCGTGGGCACCAAATCCAGAGGCAATGTCTCGGGACCGACAGAGACCACCTCTAGGGTCCAAAATTCTGGCGACGGCTCTCGGGAAGCTGGACACTCTGCTAGGTGCAAGTGCCCCAAAAGGCCAGGTCTGGATCCCAGAGGCCAAGCTGTCAGAGAAATGCCGGTGCTGGTGGTCCCGATCTCCGACCCCATGTGTGCAGAAAAATCCCAAGCGGCAGCTCTTGGGGAATTTTTGACGTGGCGCCGGGCGCCTTCGCCCCGGGTCTGTGCTCAGGGCAGACAAGTTCACCGTGGGCACCAAATCCAGAGGCAATGTCTCGGGACCGACAGAGCCCACCTCTAGGGTCCAAAATTCTGGCGACGGCTCTCGGGAAGCTGGACACTCTGCTAGGTGCAAGTGCCCCAAAAGGCCAGGTCTGGATCCCAGAGGCCAAGCTGTCAGAGAAATGCCGGTGCTGGTGGTCCCGATCTCCGACCCCATGTGTGCAGAAAAATCCCAAGCGGCATCTCTTGGGGAATTTTTGACGTGGCGCCGGGCGCCTTCGCCCCGGGTCTGTGCTCAGGGCAGACAAGTTCACCGTGGGCACCAAATCCAGAGGCAATGTCTCGGGAACGACAGAGCCCACCTCTAGGGTCCAAAATTCTGGCGAGGGCTCTCGGGAAGCTGGACACTCTGCTAGGTGCAAGTGCTCCAAAAGGCCAGGTCTGGATCCCAGAGGCCAAGCTGTCAGAGAAATGCCGGTGCTGGTGGTCCCGATCACCGACCCCATGTGTGGTGCAAAATCGCAAGCGGCAGCTCTTGGGGAATTTTTGACGTGGCGCCGGGCGCCTTCGCCCCGGGTCTGTGCTCAGGGCAGACAAGTTCACCCTGGGCACCAAATCCAGAGGGAATGTCTCGGGACCGACAGAGACCACCTCTAGGGTCCAAAATTCTGGCGACGGCTCTCGGGAAGTTGGACACTCTGCTAGGTGCAAGTGCCCCAAAAGGCCAGGTCTGGATCCCAGAGGCCAAGCTGTCAGAGAAATGCCGGTGCTGGTGGTCCCGATCTCCGACCCCATGTGTGCAGAAAAATCCCAAGCGGCATCTCTTGGGGAATTTTTGACGTGGCGCCGGGCGCCTTCGCCCCGGGTCTGTGCTCAGGGCAGACAAGTTCACCGTGGGCACCAAATCCAGAGGCAATGTCTCGGGACCGACAGAGACCACCTCTAGGGTCCATAATTCTGACGATGGCTCTCAAGGAGCTGGACACTCTGCTAGGTGCAAGTGCCCCAAAAGGCCAGGTCTGGATCCCAGAGGCCAAGCTGTCAGAGAAATGCCGGTGCTGGTGGTCCCGATCTCCGACCCCATGTGTGCAGAAAAATCCCAAGCGGCAGCTCTTGGGGAAATTTTGACGTGGCGCCGGGCGCCTTCGCCCCGGGTCTGTGCTCAGGGCAGACAAGTTCACCGTGGGCACCAAATCCAGAGGCAATGTCTCGGGAACGACAGAGACCACCTCTAGGGTCCAAAATTCTGGCGAGGGCTCTCGGGAAGCTGGACACTCTGCTAGGTGCAAGTGCCCCAAAAGGCCAGGTCTGGATCCCAGAGGCCAAGCTGTCAGAGAAATGCCGGTGCTGGTGGTCCCGATCACCGACCTCATGTGTGGTGCAAAATCGCAAGCGGCAGCTCTTGGGGAATTTTTGACGTGGCGCCGGGCGCCTTCGCCCCGGGTCTGTGCTCAGGGCAGACAAGTTCACCGTGGGCACCAAATCCAGAGGCAATGTCTCGGGACCGACAGAGCCCACCTCTAGGGTCCAAAATTCTGGCGACGGCTCTCGGGAAGCTGGACACTCTGCTAGGTGCAAGTGCCCCAAAAGGCCAGGTCTGGATCCCAGAGGCCAAGCTGTCAGAGAAATGCCGGTGCTGGTGGTCCCGATCTCCGACCCCATGTGTGCAGAAAAATCCCAAGCGGCATCTCTTGGGGAATTTTTGACGTGGCGCCGGGCGCCTTCGCCCCGGGTCTGTGCTCAGGGCAGACAAGTTCACCGTGGGCACCAAATCCAGAGGCAATGTCTCGGGAACGACAGAGCCCACCTCTAGGGTCCAAAATTCTGGCGAGGGCTCTCGGGAAGCTGGACACTCTGCTAGGTGCAAGTGCTCCAAAAGGCCAGGTCTGGATCCCAGAGGCCAAGCTGTCAGAGAAATGCCGGTGCTGGTGGTCCCGATCACCGACCCCATGTGTGGTGCAAAATCGCAAGCGGCAGCTCTTGGGGAATTTTTGACGTGGCGCCGGGCGCCTTCGCCCCGGGTCTGTGCTCAGGGCAGACAAGTTCACCCTGGGCACCAAATCCAGAGGCAATGTCTCGGGACCGACAGAGACCACCTCTAGGGTCCAAAATTCTGGCGACGGCTCTCGGGAAGTTGGACACTCTGCTAGGTGCAAGTGCCCCAAAAGGCCAGGTCTGGATCCCAGAGGCCAAGCTGTCAGAGAAATGCCGGTGCTGGTGGTCCCGATCTCCGACCCCATGTGTGCAGAAAAATCCCAAGCGGCATCTCTTGGGGAATTTTTGACGTGGCGCCGGGCGCCTTCGCCCCGGGTCTGTGCTCAGGGCAGACAAGTTCACCGTGGGCACCAAATCCAGAGGCAATGTCTCGGGACCGACAGAGACCACCTCTAGGGTCCATAATTCTGACGATGGCTCTCAAGGAGCTGGACACTCTGCTAGGTGCAAGTGCCCCAAAAGGCCAGGTCTGGATCCCAGAGGCCAAGCTGTCAGAGAAATGCCGGTGCTGGTGGTCCCGATCTCCGACCCCATGTGTGCAAAAAAATCCCAAGCGGCAGCTCTTGGGGAAATTTTGACGTGGCGCCGGGCGCCTTCGCCCCGGGTCTGTGCTCAGGGCAGACAAGTTCACCGTGGGCACCAAATCCAGAGGCAATGTCTCGGGAACGACAGAGACCACCTCTAGGGTCCAAAATTCTGGCGAGGGCTCTCGGGAAGCTGGACACTCTGCTAGGTGCAAGTGCCCCAAAAGGCCAGGTCTGGATCCCAGAGGCCAAGCTGTCAGAGAAATGCCGGTGCTGGTGGTCCCGATCACCGACCCCATGTGTGGTGCAAAATCGCAAGCGGCAGCTCTTGGGGAATTTTTGACGTGGCGCCGGGCGCCTTCGCCCCGGGTCTGTGCTCAGGGCAGACAAGTTCACCGTGGGCACCAAATCCAGAGGCAATGTCTCGGGACCGACAGAGCCCACCTCTAGGGTCCATAATTCTGACGATGGCTCTCGGGAAGCTGGACACTCTGCTAGGTGCAAGTGCCCCAAAAGGCCAGGTCTGGATCCCAGAGGCCAAGCTGTCAGAGAAATGCCAGTGCTGGTGGTCCCGATCACCGACCCCATGTGTGGTGCAAAATCGCAAGCGGCAGCTCTTGGGGAATTTTTGACGTGGCGCGGGGCGCCTTCGCCCCGGGTCTGTGCTCAGGGCAGACAAGTTCACCCTGGGCACCAAATCCAGAGGCAATGTCTCGGGACCGACAGAGACCACCTCTAGGGTCCAAAATTCTGGCGACGGCTCTCGGGAAGCTGGACACTCTGCTAGGTGCAAGTGCCCCAAAAGGCCAGGTCTGGATCCCAGAGGCCAAGCTGTCAGAGAAATGCCGGTGCTGGTGGTCCCGATCTCCGACCCCATGTGTGCAGAAAAATCCCAAGCGGCAGCTCTTGGGGAATTTTTGACGTGGCGCCGGGCGCCTTCGCCCCGGGTCTGTGCTCAGGGCAGACAAGTTCACCGTGGGCACCAAATCCAGAGGCAATGTCTCGGGACCGACAGAGCCCACCTCTAGGGTCCAAAATTCTGGCGAGGGCTCTCGGGAAGCTGGACACTCTGCTAGGTGCAAGTGCCCCAAAAGGCCAGGTCTGGATCCCAGAGGCCAAGCTGTCAGAGAAATGCCGGTGCTGGTGGTCCCGATCACCGACCCCATGTGTGGTGCAAAATCGCAAGCGGCAGCTCTTGGGGAATTTTTGACGTGGCGCCGGGCGCCTTCGCCCCGGGTCTGTGCTCAGGGCAGACAAGTTCACCCTGGGCACCAAATCCAGAGGCAATGTCTCGGGACCGACAGAGCCCACCTCTAGGGTCCATAATTCTGACGATGGCTCTCAAGGAGCTGGACACTCTGCTAGGTGCAAGTGCCCCAAAAGGCCAGGTCTGGATCCCAGAGGCCAAGCTGTCAGAGAAATGCCGGTGCTGGTGGTCCCGATCTCCGACCCCATGTGTGCAGAAAAATCCCAAGCGGCAGCTCTTGGGGAATTTTTGACGTGGCGCCGGGCGCCTTCGCCCCGGGTCTGTGCTCAGGGCAGACAAGTTCACCGTGGGCACCAAATCCAGAGGCAATGTCTCGGGACCGACAGAGACCACCTCTAGGGTCCAAAATTCTGGCGACGGCTCTCGGGAAGCTGGACACTCTGCTAGGTGCAAGTGCCCCAAAAGGCCAGGTCTGGATCCCAGAGGCCAAGCTGTCAGAGAAATGCCGGTGCTGGTGGTCCCGATCTCCGACCCCATGTGTGCAGAAAAATCCCAAGCGGCATCTCTTGGGGAACTTTTGACGTGGCGCCGGGCGCCTTCGCCCCGGGTCTGTGCTCAGGGCAGACAAGTTCACCGTGGGCACCAAATCCAGAGGCAATGTCTCGGGAACGACAGAGCCCACCTCTAGGGTCCAAAATTCTGACGACGGCTCTCGGGAAGCTGGACACTCTGCTAGGTGCAAGTGCCCCAAAAGGCCAGGTCTGGATCCCAGAGGCCAAGCTGTCAGAGAAATGCCGGTGCTGGTGGTCCCGATCACCGACCCCATGTGTGGTGCAAAATCGCAAGCGGCAGCTCTTGGGGAATTTTTGACGTGGCGCCGGGCGCCTTCACCCCGGGTCTGTGCTCAGGGCAGACAAGTTCACCCTGGGCACCAAATCCAGAGGCAATGTCTCGGGAACGACAGAGCCCACCTCTAGGGTCCAAAATTCTGGCGAGGGCTCTCGGGAAGCTGGACACTCTGCTAGGTGCAAGTGCCCCAAAAGGCCAGGTCTGGATCCCAGAGGCCAAGCTGTCAGAGAAATGCCGGTGCTGGTGGTCCCGATCACCGACCCCATGTGTGGTGCAAAATCCCAAGCGGCAGCTCTTGGGGAATTTTTGACGTGGCGCCGGGCGCCTTCACCCCGGGTCTGTGCTCAGGGCAGACAAGTTCACCCTGGGCACCAAATCCAGAGGCAATGTCTCGGGACCGACAGAGACCACCTCTAGGGTCCATAATTCTGGCGATGGCTCTCAAGGAGCTGGACACTCTGCTAGGTGCAAGTGCCCCAAAAGGCCAGGTCTGGATCCCAGAGGCCAAGCTGTCAGAGAAATGCCGGTGCTGGTGGTCCCGATCTCCGACCCCATGTGTGCAGAAAAATCCCAAGCGGCAGCTCTTGGGGAAATTTTGACGTGGCGCCGGGCGCCTTCGCCCCGGGTCTGTGCTCAGGGCAGACAAGTTCACCGTGGGCACCAAATCCAGAGGCAATGTCTCGGGAACGACAGAGCCCACCTCTAGGGTCCAAAATTCTGGCGACGGCTCTCGGGAAGCTGGACACTCTGCTAGGTGCAAGTGCCCCAAAAGGCCAGGTCTGGATCCCAGAGGCCAAGCTGTCAGAGAAATGCCGGTGCTGGTGGTCCCGATCTCCGACCCCATGTGTGCAGAAAAATCCCAAGCGGCAGCTCTTGGGGAATTTTTGACGTGGCGCCGGGCGCCTTCGCCCCGGGTCTGTGCTCAGGGCAGACAAGTTCACCGTGGGCACCAAATCCAGAGGCAATGTCTCGGGACCGACAGAGCCCATCTCTAGGGTCCAAAATTCTGGCGAAGGCTCTCAAGGAGCTGGACACTCTGCTAGGTACAAGTGCCCCAAAAGGCCAGGTCTGGATCCCAGAGGCCAAGCTGTCAGAGAAATGCCGGTGCTGGTGGTCCCGATCACCGACCCCATGTGTGCTGCAAAATCGCAAGCGGCAGCTCTTGGGGAATTTTTGACGTGGCGCCGGGCGCCTTCGCCCCGGGTCTGTGCTCAGGGCAGACAAGTTCACCCTGGGCACCAAATCCAGAGGCAATGTCTCGGGACCGACAGAGCCCACCTCTAGGGTCCATAATTCTGACGATGGCTCTCAAGGAGCTGGACACTCTGCTAGGTGCAAGTGCCCCAAAAGGCCAGGTCTGGATCCCAGAGGCCAAGCTGTCAGAGAAATGCCGGTGCTGGTGGTCCCGATCACCGACCCCATGTGTGGTGCAAAATCGCAAGCGGCAGCTCTTGGGGAATTTTTGACGTGGCGCGGGGCGCCTTCGCCCCGGGTCTGTGCTCAGGGCAGACAAGTTCACCCTGGGCACCAAATCCAGAGGCAATGTCTCGGGACCGACAGAGACCACCTCTAGGGTCCAAAATTCTGGCGACGGCTCTCGGGAAGCTGGACACTCTGCTAGGTGCAAGTGCCCCAAAAGGCCAGGTCTGGATCCCAGAGGCCAAGCTGTCAGAGAAATGCCGGTGCTGGTGGTCCCGATCTCCGACCCCATGTGTGCAGAAAAATCCCAAGCGGCAGCTCTTGGGGAATTTTTGACGTGGCGCCGGGCGCCTTCGCCCCGGGTCTGTGCTCAGGGCAGACAAGTTCACCGTGGGCACCAAATCCAGAGGCAATGTCTCGGGACCGACAGAGCCCACCTCTAGGGTCCATAATTCTGACGATGGCTCTCAAGGAGCTGGACACTCTGCTAGGTGCAAGTGCCCCAAAAGGCCAGGTCTGGATCCCAGAGGCCAAGCTGTCAGAGAAATGCCGGTGCTGGTGGTCCCGATCACCGACCCCATGTGTGGTGCAAAATCGCAAGCGGCAGCTCTTGGGGAATTTTTGACGTGGCGCGGGGCGCCTTCGCCCTGGGTCTGTGCTCAGGGCAGACAAGTTCACCGTGGGCACCAAATCCAGAGGCAATGTCTCGGGACCGACAGAGACCACCTCTAGGGTCCAAAATTCTGGCGACGGCTCTCGGGAAGCTGGACACTCTGCTAGGTGCAAGTGCCCCAAAAGGCCAGGTCTGGATCCCAGAGGCCAAGCTGTCAGAGAAATGCCGGTGCTGGTGGTCCCGATCTCCGACCCCATGTGTGCAGAAAAATCCCAAGCGGCAGCTCTTGGGGAATTTTTGACGTGGCGCCGGGCGCCTTCGCCCCGGGTCTGTGCTCAGGGCAGACAAGTTCACCGTGGGCACCAAATCCAGAGGCAATGTCTCGGGACCGACAGAGCCCACCTCTAGGGTCCAAAATTCTGGCGACGGCTCTCGGGAAGCTGGACACTCTGCTAGGTGCAAGTGCCCCAAAAGGCCAGGTCTGGATCCCAGAGGCCAAGCTGTCAGAGAAATGCCGGTGCTGGTGGTCCCGATCTCCGACCCCATGTGTGCAGAAAAATCCCAAGCGGCATCTCTTGGGGAATTTTTGACGTGGCGCCGGGCGCCTTCGCCCCGGGTCTGTGCTCAGGGCAGACAAGTTCACCGTGGGCACCAAATCCAGAGGCAATGTCTCGGGAACGACAGAGCCCACCTCTAGGGTCCAAAATTCTGGCGAGGGCTCTCGGGAAGCTGGACACTCTGCTAGGTGCAAGTGCTCCAAAAGGCCAGGTCTGGATCCCAGAGGCCAAGCTGTCAGAGAAATGCCGGTGCTGGTGGTCCCGATCACCGACCCCATGTGTGGTGCAAAATCGCAAGCGGCAGCTCTTGGGGAATTTTTGACGTGGCGCCGGGCGCCTTCGCCCCGGGTCTGTGCTCAGGGCAGACAAGTTCACCCTGGGCACCAAATCCAGAGGCAATGTCTCGGGACCGACAGAGACCACCTCTAGGGTCCAAAATTCTGGCGACGGCTCTCGGGAAGTTGGACACTCTGCTAGGTGCAAGTGCCCCAAAAGGCCAGGTCTGGATCCCAGAGGCCAAGCTGTCAGAGAAATGCCGGTGCTGGTGGTCCCGATCTCCGACCCCATGTGTGCAGAAAAATCCCAAGCGGCAGCTCTTGGGGAATTTTTGACGTGGCGCCGGGCGCCTTCGCCCCGGGTCTGTGCTCAGGGCAGACAAGTTCACCGTGGGCACCAAATCCAGAGGCAATGTCTCGGGACCGACAGAGCCCATCTCTAGGGTCCAAAATTCTGGCGAAGGCTCTCAAGGAGCTGGACACTCTGCTAGGTACAAGTGCCCCAAAAGGCCAGGTCTGGATCCCAGAGGCCAAGCTGTCAGAGAAATGCCGGTGCTGGTGGTCCCGATCACCGACCCCATGTGTGCTGCAAAATCGCAAGCGGCAGCTCTTGGGGAATTTTTGACGTGGCGCCGGGCGCCTTCGCCCCGGGTCTGTGCTCAGGGCAGACAAGTTCACCCTGGGCACCAAATCCAGAGGCAATGTCTCGGGACCGACAGAGCCCACCTCTAGGGTCCATAATTCTGACGATGGCTCTCAAGGAGCTGGACACTCTGCTAGGTGCAAGTGCCCCAAAAGGCCAGGTCTGGATCCCAGAGGCCAAGCTGTCAGAGAAATGCCGGTGCTGGTGGTCCCGATCACCGACCCCATGTGTGGTGCAAAATCGCAAGCGGCAGCTCTTGGGGAATTTTTGACGTGTGCGCGGGGCGCCTTCGCCCCGGGTCTGTGCTCAGGGCAGACAAGTTCACCCTGGGGCACCAAATCCAGAGGCAATGTCTCGGGACCGACAGAGACCACCTCTAGGGTCCAAAATTCTGGCGACGGCTCTCGGGAAGCTGGACACTCTGCTAGGTGCAAGTGCCCCAAAAGGCCAGGTCTGGATCCCAGAGGCCAAGCTGTCAGAGAAATGCCGGTGCTGGTGGTCCCGATCTCCGACCCCATGTGTGCAGAAAAATCCCAAGCGGCATCTCTTGGGGAATTTTTGACGTGGCGCCGGGCGCCTTCGCCCCGGGTCTGTGCTCAGGGCAGACAAGTTCACCGTGGGCACCAAATCCAGAGGCAATGTCTCGGGACCGACAGAGCCCACCTCTAGGGTCCATAATTCTGACGATGGCTCTCAAGGAGCTGGACACTCTGCTAGGTGCAAGTGCCCCAAAAGGCCAGGTCTGGATCCCAGAGGCCAAGCTGTCAGAGAAATGCCGGTGCTGGTGGTCCCGATCACCGACCCCATGTGTGGTGCAAAATCGCAAGCGGCAGCTCTTGGGGAATTTTTGACGTGGCGCGGGGCGCCTTCGCCCTGGGTCTGTGCTCAGGGCAGACAAGTTCACCGTGGGCACCAAATCCAGAGGCAATGTCTCGGGACCGACAGAGACCACCTCTAGGGTCCAAAATTCTGGCGACGGCTCTCGGGAAGCTGGACACTCTGCTAGGTGCAAGTGCCCCAAAAGGCCAGGTCTGGATCCCAGAGGCCAAGCTGTCAGAGAAATGCCGGTGCTGGTGGTCCCGATCTCCGACCCCATGTGTGCAGAAAAATCCCAAGCGGCAGCTCTTGGGGAATTTTTGACGTGGCGCCGGGCGCCTTCGCCCCGGGTCTGTGCTCAGGGCAGACAAGTTCACCGTGGGCACCAAATCCAGAGGCAATGTCTCGGGACCGACAGAGCCCACCTCTAGGGTCCAAAATTCTGGCGACGGCTCTCGGGAAGCTGGACACTCTGCTAGGTGCAAGTGCCCCAAAAGGCCAGGTCTGGATCCCAGAGGCCAAGCTGTCAGAGAAATGCCGGTGCTGGTGGTCCCGATCTCCGACCCCATGTGTGCAGAAAAATCCCAAGCGGCATCTCTTGGGGAATTTTTGACGTGGCGCCGGGCGCCTTCGCCCCGGGTCTGTGCTCAGGGCAGACAAGT
>NW_028289834.1:0-69497 GCF_059628265.1 Tinamus guttatus | reverse complement strand
TGGGGACATGGGGGACATTGGGGACACTGGGGGACATTGGGGACAATGGGGATAATGGGGGACATGGGGACATTGGGGGTAATGGGGACAATGGGGACATGGGGGGACATTGGGGACAATGGGGACACTGGGGACAATGGGGACAATGGGGGATATGGGGACAATGGGGGACATGGAGACATGGAGGACATTGGGGACAATGGGGACATTGGGGACATGGGGACAATGGGGACATGGGGACATGGGAACATTGGGACAATGGGGACATTGGGGACACTGGGGACAATGGGGACATTGGGGCATGGGGACAATGGGGAACATGGGGTCCCCCTGTCACAGCCCACATGTCCCCCCATTATCCCGGTGTCCCCCATTGTCCCCAATGTCCCCCATTGTCCCCATATCCCCCCAGTGTCCCCTATGCCCCCCCTTGTCCCCACTGTCCCTCCTTGTCCCCCCATTGTCCCTCCTTGTCCCCCCATTGTCCCCCCTGTCCCCATTGTTCTCATGTCCCCCCATGTCCTCTCGTGTCCCCCATTGTCCCTGCTGTCCCTCATTGTCCCCATTGTCCCCACTGTCAGCCTGTCCCCAATGTCCCCCATTGTCCTCGCTGCCCCCATTGTTCCCCTGTCCCCATGTCCCCTCGTTGTCCCCAATGTCCCCCCACTGTCCCGCTTGTCCCTGCTGTCCCCATTGTTCTCATGTCCCCCTATGTCCCCCCATTGTCTCCTCTGTCCCCATTGTCCCCGCTGTCCCCATGTCCGATTGTCCCCATTGTTCCCATTGTTCCCATGTCCCTCATTGTCCCCATTGTCCCCCCATGTCCTCTCGTGTCCCCATTGTCCCTGCTGTTCCCCATTGTCCCCATTGTCCCCCCATTGCCCCCGCTGTCCCCATGTCCCCCATTGTCCCCATGTCCCCCCATGTCCCCATCTCCCCCCTTGTCTCCACTGTCCCCTTTGTCCCCATTGTCCCTCCATGTCCCCATTGTCCCCCCAGTACCTCTATTGTCCCCATGTTCCCCCATTGTCCCCCCGTCCCCATTGTCCCTAATGTCCCCCATGTCCCCGCTGTCCCCGTATGTCCCATGTCCCCATTGTCCCCCCATGTCCTCTGTGTTCATCATTGTCCCCGCTGTCCGCGCTCCCCCCGTTGTCCCCAATGTCCCTGCTGTCCCCATGTCCCCATTGTCCCCAATGTCCCCCCATTGTCCCCCCGTCCCCAATGGCCCCCCTTGTCCCCGCTGTCCCCATTGTCCCCCATGTCTCCATGTCCCCCCTGCCCCTGTCCCCCTATTGTCCCCCATTGTCCCCATGTCCCCATTGTCCCCATTGTCCCCACGTCCCCCCATGTCCCCATTGTCCCCATGTCCCCTCATTGTCCCCATTGCCCCCCCTGTCCCCAATGTCCCCCTGGTCCCCCCATTATCCCCCCGTCCCCAATGTCCCCCCATGTCCCCAATGTCCCCATTGTCCCCATTGTTCCCATATCCCCCCATTGTCCCCCCCCCCCCGTTACCTCTCCGTCACCAGCAGGACCCACCCCCCCATGTCCCCATGTCCCCCCTGTCCCCAATGTCCCCCAATGTCCCTCCATATCCCCAATGTCCCCATTGTCCCCATTGTCCCCATTGTCCCCCCGTTACCTCTCGGTCACCAGCAGGACCCACCCCTCCATGTCCCCATTGTCCCTGCTGTCCCCATGTCCCCCCATGTCCCCAATGTCCCCATATCCCCCCATTGTCCCCATGTCCCCATATCCCCCATTGTCCCCATGTCCCCCCATTGTCCCCCATTGTCCCCATATCCCCCATTGTCCCCATTGTCCCCCCATTGTCCCCCATGTCCCCATTGTCCCCAATGTCCCCATTGTCCCCCCCCCGTTACCTCTCGGTCACCAGCAGGACCCACCCCTCCATGTCCCCAATGTCCCCATTGTCCCCATGTCCCCTCATGTCCCCATGTCCCCCCATTGTCCCCATGTCCCTCCATGTCCCTCCATGTCCCCAATGTCCCCATTATCCCCCATTGTCCCCATTGTCCCCCCATTGTCCCCCATTGTCCCTGCTGTCCCCATTGTCCCCATGTCCCCTCATGTCCCCATGTCCCCCCATTGTCCCCATGTCCCTCCATGTCCCTCCATGTCCCTCCATGTCCCCAATGTCCCCATTATCCCCCATTGTCCCCATTGTCCCCCCATTGTCCCCCATTGTCCCTGCTGTCCCCATTGTCCCCATTGTCCCCTCATGTCCCCAATGTCCCCCCATTGTCCCCATTGTCCCCCCCGTTACCTCTCGCTCACCAGCAGGACCCACCCCCACAATGTCTCCATGTCCCCCCTGTCCCCATTGTACCCCCATGTCCCAATGTCCCCATTGTTCCCAATATCCCCCCATATCCCCCCATTGTCCCCAATGTCCCCATGTCCCCTCATGTCCCCATTGTCCCCATTGTCCCCATTGTCCCCCCATTGTCCCCATTGTCCCCATATCCCCCATTGTCCCCATATCCCCCCATTGTCCCCCCCCCGTTACCTCTCGGTCACCAGCAGGCCCCACCCCCCCAGCGCGGCCGCCGCCGCCGCCCCCCCCAGCAGCGCCCCCGCCGGGCGGCGCCGGAGCAGCGCGCGCAGCGCGAAGGGCGCGCCCAGCGCCACGTGACCCAGCGCGCCAATGGCGGCGCCGGCCCCGCCCCCGGCCCCGCCCCCGGCGCGCAGCGCGCGCGGCGCCGCCAGCCCCGCCCGCGCCAGCATGGCGAGCGCCAGCGCGCGCCGCCACCAGGGGGCGGGGCCGCACGGAGGGGGCGGGGCCAGCGCCGGGGGGCGGGGCCAGCGCGGGGGCGGGTGCAGCGCGCACAGCGCCAGCTCCAGCGCCGCCCACGCCGCGCGCCGGCCCCGCAGCGCCGACAGCCAATGGCGGGCGCCCACGTCACACAGGGCGAGCTGCGAGGGGGCGGGGCGGAGTTAGGGGGCGGGGTTCCGTTAGGGGAGGGGCGGGGCGGGCGGGGCTTGGGGAGGCGGGCGCCCCCACGTGACACGGACTGCGCGGGGGGGGCGGGGTTTGGGCGGGGACTGCGCGTTGCGGGGCAACGGGGGCGGGGCTTAGGAAGCGGGGGCGGGGCTTAACGTGGGGGCGGGGCGCACAGGAGAGGGAGCGGGGATGAAGTCAGGGCGGGGTTTGGGGACTGGGTGGGGATTATAGAGGGCGGGGCTTGGGGTGGGCGGGGCTTACGGAGAGCGGGAATTTTTGAGTGGGCGGGGCTTCGCGCCAAGGGGCCGGACCCTGGGGAAAGGGGTCGGGTGTGGGGGATGGGGGGGGGTGCAGGGGCTCCGTGTCTGGGAAGGGGCCCAGGAATCCGGGAAGGGGCCCAGGAGTCCGGGAAGGGCCCAGGAATCCGGGAAGGGCCCAGGAGTCCGGGAAGGGCCCAGGCGTCCGGGAAGGGCCCCAGGAGTCCGGGAAGGGGCCAGGAATCCCGGGAAGGGGCCCAGGAGTCCGGGAAGGGGCCCAGGCGTCCGGGAAGGGCCCAGGAGTCCGGGAAGGGGCCCAGGAGTCCGGGAAGGGCCCAGGAGTCCGGGAAGGGCCCAGGCGTCCGGGAAGGGCCCCAGGAGTCCGGGAAGGGGCCAGGAATCCCGGGAAGGGGCCCAGGAGTCCGGGAAGGGGCCCAGGCGTCCGGGAAGGGCCCAGGAGTCCGGGAAGGGGCCCAGGAGTCCGGGAAGGGCCCAGGCGTCCGGGCACCTGCAGCTCCAGGCGGTAGCAGAGCAGCAGCAGCAGCAGGAGGGCGACGGTGGAGCCCGACATGAGGAGCTCCAGGGCAAAGAGGCAGCCGGGCCACTGCGGGGGGGGGGCCCAGGCGTCCGGGAAGGGCCCAGGCGTCCGGGAAGGGCCCAGGAGTCCGGGAAGGGGCCCAGGAATCCGGGAAGGGGCCCAGGCGTCCGGGGCCTCCTTGGTCAATATTGACCCTGCGGCCCGGCCCTTCCCGCCTGCCGCAGCACAACCCGGGAGGGGCCCAGGCGTCCGGGCCCGTCCCCACCCCCATCCCATTAAGGGGCCCCGGCGTCCGAGCCCCCCCTCACTCCCAACCCCATTAAGGGGCCCAGGCGTCCGGGTCCCCCCCCCCACCCCAATAAGGGGCCCAGGCGTCCGAGTCACCCCCCCGCCCCCCCTCAAAGGGGCCCAGGCGTCCGCCCCCCCCCCCCCCCAACCCCATTTAGGGGCCCAGGCGTCCGAGCTCCCCCAACAAGGGCCCAGGCGTCCAGGCCCCCCTCCCATCCCATTAAAGGGCCCAGGCGTCCGAGCCCCCCCCCCGCAAGGGGCCCAGGCGTCCGGGCCCCCTCCAACCCCCGCAACGAGGGGCCCAGGCGTCCGGGCCCCCCCCCCACCCCCCAACCCCAATAAGGAGCCCAGGCATCCGAGCCCCCCCCATCCCATTAAGGGGCCCTTGGGTCCCAGTGCCCCCCCCCCACAAGGGCCCAGGCGTCCAAACCCCCCCCCCACCTCAATAAGGGCCCGGACGCCTGGGCCCCCCCCCCAACCCCATTAAGGGGCCCAGGCGTCCGGGTCCCCCCCCCAACAAGGATCCCAGGCATCCGGGCCCCCCCCCACCCCAATAAGGGGCCCAGGCGTCCGGGCCCCCTCCAACCCCCCCAACGAGGGGCCCAGGTGTCCGAGCTCCCCCCACCCCCCCCACAAGGGGCCCAGGCGTCCGGGCCCCCCCCAACCCCAATAAGGGGCCCAGGCGTCCGAGCCCCCCCCCATCCCATTAAGGGGCCCAGGCATCCGAGTCACCCCCCCGCCCCCCCCCCCCCAAAGGGGCCCAGGCGTCCGGGCCCCCCTCCCAACCCCATTAAGGGGCCCAGGTGTCCGGGCCTCCCCCCGACAAGGGCCCAGGCGTCCGGGCCCCCTCCACCCCCCCCTCAACGAGGGGCCCAGGCGTCCGAGCCCCCCCCCCCATCCCATTAAGGGGCCCAGGCGTCCGGGCCCCCCCCCCCCAATGAGGGGCCCAGGCGTCCGAGCCCCCCCCAACCCCATTAAGGGGCCCAGGCGTCCGAGTCACCCCCCCCCCCCAAGGGGCCCAGGCGTCCGAGCCCCCCCCCCCCCCAAAAAGGGGGCCCCGGCGTCCGGGCGCTACCTGACAGGGCGCCAGGGCCTCCAGCTCCGTGTGGGCCACCATGGCCACCAGCCCCACGGCCGAGGCCACCAGGGCCCGGCGCGACGCGGCCCCCGCGGCCGCCAGCAGCGCCTGGCGCCGGCCCAGGCGGCCCAGGGCCTCGCGGGGGGACAGCGGTGACACCGGGGACACCGGGGACACCGGGGACATCGGGGACATTGGGGACATGGGGCCCCTCGTGCCACCCCCTGTGAGTCACCAATGGGAGGTGGCGCCCGGACGCCGGGGCCCCTCCCCAGGGACAACAAAAAGGCTCCGAGTTTCATTGTTTTATTGGGGGGTTGGGGACGCGTTGGGGACGTCACCGCCGGGGGGTGGTGGCACCTGGTGGCACCTGGTGGCACCGGTCGCATGCGGGGCCGGTGCGGGGGAGGGGGGCGTCGGGGTCGTCTCGTCCTCAGGCCAGGGCCAGGACTGGGGGGACGGGGACAAGGGACGTGTGACCCCCGTGTCCCCAATGTCCCCAATGTCCCCAATGTCCCCCCATGTCCCTCCACGTGTCCCCAGTGTCTCATGTCCCTCCATGCCCCCAATGTCCCCCCATGTCTCTAATGTCCCCGTGTCCCCCAATGTCCCCCAATGTCCCATGTGCCCGGTGTCCCCAATCTTCCCCATGTCCCCAATGTTTCCCCATGTCCCCACAATGTCCCTCCATGTCCTCCCCATGTCCCCAATGTCCCCCAATGTCCCCCCATGTCCCCAATATCCCATGTCCCCAATGTCCCCAATGTCACATGTGCCAGTGTCCCAAATGTCCCATGTCCCCAATGTCCCCCATGTCCCCAATCTCCCCCATGTCCCCAATGTCCCCCCATGTCCCCAGTGTCCCCAATGTCCCCCAATGTCACATGTGCCCAGTGTCCCCGACCTCCCCCCATGTCCCTCGTGTCCCATGTCCCCAATATCCCCCCAGTGTCCCCAATGTCCCCCATGTCCCCAATGTCCCCCCATGACACCAATGTCCCCCAATGTCCCATGTGCCCAGTGTCCCCGATCTCCCCCCACGTCCCCAATATCTCCCCATGTCTCCAATGTCCTCCAATGTCCCCATTGTCCTCATTGTACCCAATGTCCCCCATGTCCCCAGTGTCCCCATTGTCCCCCAATGTCCCCATTGTCCCCAACATCCCCCAATGTCCTATGTGCCCCGTGTCCCTGATCTCTCCCCATGTCCCCATTATCCCATTGTCCCCAATATCCCCCATGTCCCCCATGTCCCCGTTGTCCCCATTGTCCCCCATTGTCCCCATTGTCCCCAATGCCCCCATTGTCCCTGTTGTCCCCCATGTCCCCATTGTCCCCCCATGTCCCCATTGTCCCCCATGTCCCCCATGTCTCCATTGTCCCCAATGCCCCCATTGTCCCCGTTGTCCCCGTTGTCCCCATTGTCCCCCCATGTCCCCAGTGACCCCATTGTCCCCATTGTCCCCATTGTCCCCGTTGTTCCCAGTGTCCCCGTTGTCCCCATTGTCCCCATGTCCCCAATGTCCCCGTTGTCCCCGTTGTCCCCCATTGTCCCCGTTGTCCCCATTGTCCCCATTGTCCCCGTTGTCCCCCCATGTCCCCATTGTCCCCATTGTCCCCATTGTCCCCGTTGTCCCCATTGTCCCCATTGTCCCCATTGTCCCCATGCCCCCATTGTCCCCATGTCCCCATTGTCCCCATTGTCCCCATTGTCCCCTCACCGCTCAGGGCCTCCTGTGCGAAGTACTTGACGTCGACGTCCTGGTCCTGGGTCAGCTTCTCCAGCACCGGCTTCACCTCCGTCTGCAGCGTGCTGGGGACAGGGGACATCATTGGGGACAATGGGGACATTGGGGACATTGGGGACACGGGGGGACATGGGGGACAATGGGGACACGGGGGACACTGGGGACATTGGGGACACTGGGGACACGGGGGGACATTGGGGACATTGGGGACACGGGGGACACTGGGGACACGGGGGGACATTGGGGACACGGAGCACATGGGACATTGGGGACATTGGGGGAGGTTGGGGACACCAAGGGGATGTTGGGGACACAGGGGGGCATTGGGGGACGTTGGGGACATTGGGGACATGGGGGACATTGGGGACACGGGGGACATTGGGGACATTCGGGGACATTGGGGACATTGGGGACACGGGGGGACATGGAGCACATGGGACATTGGGGACACTGGGGGACATTGGGGACATTGGGGGACGTTGGGGACACCAAGGGGATGTTGGGGACACGGGGGCATTGGGGGACGTTGGGGACATTGGGGACACGAGGGGACATGGGGGACATTGGGGACACGGGGGACACTGGGGACACCAAGGGGACGTTGGGGACACGGGGAGACATTGGGGACACTGGGGACACGGGGGGACATTGGGGACACGGGGGGACATTGGGGACAGAGGGGACACTGGGAACATGGCGGGACGTGAGGGACACAGGGGATATTGGGGACACAGAGGGGACGCTGGGGACACGGGGGGGACATGAGGCACACGGGGGGATGTGGGGGACACGGAGGGGACGTTGGGGACACTGAGACAATGCTGGGGACACAGGGGGGACATTGGGGACATGGGGGGACATTGAGGACACAGGAGGGACATGAGGGACACAGGGGGGACGCTGGGGACACTGAGGGGACGTTGGGGACACAGGGGGACATTGGGAACACAGGGGTATTTTGGGGACACTTTGTGGACACCCTGGTGACACTTTGGGGACACCCTGGGGACATTGGGGACACCTTGGGGACACACCTGGGGTCCAGGATGGGCCCGATGCGCTGCAGGGACTTGGCCACGTTGAACCTCACGTTGGCCACCGCGTCGGCCGCCATGCGCAGCACCGTGGGCAGCATCTGCTTCGTGGTGATGTCCTGGCCACACACCTCGGAGAGGACCTGCCGGAATGCCGGGAATGACAACGGGAATGGCGCTGGGAATGACGCTGGGAATGCCGGGAATGGGGGTGGGGATGGGGGAATGGGGATGGGGATGTGGGAACGGGGATGTGGGAATGGGGATGGGAATGCAGGAACAGGGATGTGGGAAAGGGGAAGGGAATGTGGGAATGCCAGGAATGCCGGGAATGGGGATGGGAATGTGGGAATGGGGATGCAGGAACAGGGATGGGAATGCAGGAAAGGGGATGGGGATGTGGGAATGGGGATGGGGATGTGGGAATGGGGATGGGGATGTGGGAAAGGGGATGGGGATGTGGGAATGCCGGGAAAAGGGATGCGGGAAAGGGGATGGGAATGTGGGAATGGGGATGGGGACGTGGGAATGGGGATGGGAATGTGGGAATGGGAATGTGGGAATGGGGATGGGAATGTGGGAAAGGGGATGGGAATGTGGGAATGGGGATGGGAATGTGGGAATGGGGATGGGGATGTGGGAATGGGGATGGGGACGTGGGAATGGGGATGGGGACGTGGGAATGGGGATGGGAATGTGGGAATGGGGATGGGGATGTGGGAATGGGGATGGGGATGTGGGAATGGGGATGGGAATGTGGGAATGGGGATGTGGGAAAGGGGATGGGAATGTGGGAATGGGGATGCGGGAATGGGGATGGGGATGTGGGAATGGGGATGGGGATGTGGGAATGGGGATGGGAATGCGGGAATGGGGATGTGAATGTGGGAATGGGGATGGGAATGTGGGAATGGGGATGGGAATGTGGGAATGGGGATGTGGGAAAGGGGATGGGAATGTGGGAATGGGGATGTGGGAAAGGGGATGGGGATGTGGGAATGGGGATGGGGGAATGGGGATGGGAATGTGGGAATGGGGATGGGGATGTGGGAATGGGGATGGGGATGTGGGAATGGGGATGGGGATGCGGGAATGGGGATGGGAATGTGGGAATGGGGATGTGGGAATGGGGATGGGAATGTGGGAATGGGGATGGGGATGTGGGAATGGGGATGGGAATGTGGGAATGGGGATGTGGGAATGGGGATGGGAATGTGGGAATGGGGATGGGGATGTGGGAATGGGGATGGGAATGTGGGAATGGGGATGTGGGAATGGGGATGGGAATGTGGGAATGGGGATGGGGATGTGGGAATGGGGATGGGAATGCGGGAATGGGGATGTGAATGTGGGAATGGGGATGTGGGAATGGGGATGGGAATGTGGGAATGCCGGGAATGGGGATGGGAAAGCTGGGAAAAGGGGAAGGGAATGCGGGAAAGGGGATGGGAATGTGGGAATGCCGGGAATGCCAGGAATGGGGATGCAGGAATGGGGATGGGAATGCGGGAAAGGGGATGGGGATGTGGGAAAGGGGATGGGAATGTGGGAATGGGGATGGGGATGTGGGAATGGGGATGGGGGAATGGGGATGGGAATGTGGGAATGGGGATGGGAATGTGGGAATGGGGATGGGAATGTGGGAATGCCGGGAATGCTGGAAAAGGGGAAGGGAATGTGGGAATGGGGATGGGAATGTGGGAATGGGGATGGGAATGTGGGAAAGGGGAAGGGAATGTGGGAACAGGGATGCGGGAATGGGGAAGGGAATGTGGGAACGGGACCGGGAATCCGGGAACGGGGATGCAGGAAAAGGGATGCGGGGACAGGAAAGGGGATGCGGGAACAGGAATGCGGGGACGGCACCGGGAATGCGGGAACAGGGTCGGGAATGCGGGAATGGGAAAGGGAATGCGGGAACAGGAATGCGGGAATGGCGCCGGGAACGCGGGAACGGGAACGTGGGAACAGGGTTGGGAATGCGGGAACAGGAAAGGGAGTCCGGGAATGGGGCCGAGGGGATCGGGAAAGGGCCAGGAATCTGGGAAAGGGGCCCAGAATCCAGGAAGGGGCCCAGGAATCCGGGAATGGGGTTGGGAATCCGGGAAAGGGGCCCAGGAGTCCGGGAAGGGCCCAGGAAACCGGGAAAGGGCCCAGGCGTCCGGGAAGGGGCCCAGGTGTCCGGGAAGGGCCCAGGTGTCCGGGTGTTGTCAGGGTGTCCAGGAGGACCCCGGCGTGCGGAAGCTGTTGGGGTGTCCGGGGGTGTTGGGGTGTCCCAGGGTTGTTGGGGTGTCCGGGAGGTCCCCAGTGTCCGGGGGTTGTTGGGTTGTCTGGGGGTTGTCGGGTTGTCTGCGGTGTCGGGGTGTCCGGGGTTGTTGGGGTGTCTACGGGTGTCGGGGTATCCGGAGGTGTCCGCGGTTGTTGGGGTGTTCGGGGGTGTCGCGGTTTGTCGGGGTATCCGGGGGGTATCTGGGAGTGTCGGGGTGTGCACGGGGTTGTTGGGGTGTGCGTGGGGGTGTCAGGGTATCCGGGGGGTGTCAGGGTGTCCGGGGGGGTGTCCGGGGTTGTCGGGGTGTTGGGGTATCTGGGGGGTGTTGGGATGTCCGGGGGTTGTTGGGGTGTCCGGGGGTGTCAGCGTATCCGGGGGTGTTGGGGTGTGCGTGGAGGTGTCACGGTGTTGCGGTGCGGGGGTGTCGCGGTGTTGGGATATCTGGGGGTGTCAGGCTGTCGCGGTGTTGCGTCGTGGGAGTGTCTCAGTGCGGGTGTCGCGGTGTTGGGGTATCTGGGGGTGTCGGGCTGTCCGGGGGGGTGTTGCGTCGCGGGGTGTCGCGGTGTTGGGGTATCCGGGGGTGTCGTGGTGTTCAGGGGTGTCGGGCTGTCCGGGGGCTGTTACGGTGTTGCGGTATCTGGGGGTGTTGGGGTGTGCGTGGGGGTGTTGCGTCGCAGGATGTCGCAGTGTTGGGGTATCCGGGGGTGTCGCGGTGTTGCAGCGCAGGGTGTCGCGGTGTTGGCGTATCTGGGGGTGTTGGGGTATCCAGGGCTGTCGCGGTGCCGCGTCCCGAGGCTGTCACGGTGTCGGGGTATCCGGGGGTGTCGCGGTGTGGGTGTCGCGGTGTTGGGGTATCCGGGGGTGTGGGGCTGTCTGGGGCCGTCGCGGTGTCGTGCCCCGGGGCCGTTGCGGTGTCAGGGTATCCGGGGGTGTCGGGGTATCCGGGGCTGTCACGGTGTTGGGGTATCCAGGGGTGTTGGGGTGTCTGGGGCCGTTGCGGTGTTGGGGCTATCGCGGTGTAGGGGTATCCGGGGCCGTCGCGGTGTAGGGGTATCCGGGGGTGTCGGGGTATCCGGGGCCGTCGCGGTGTCGGGGCCGTCGCGGTGTCGGGGTATCCGGGGCTGTTGGGGTATTCGGGGGTGTTGGGGTATCCGGGGGTGTCGGGGTATCGGGGGCTGTCGCGGTGTCGCGTCCCGGGGCCGTCGCGGTGTCGGGGCCGTCGCGGTGTCAGGGTATCCGGGGCCGTCGCGGTGTAGGGGTATCCGGGGGTGTTGGGCTGTCACGGTGTAGGGGTATCCAGGGCTGTCACGGTGTAGGGGTATCCGGGGCCGTCACGGTGTAGGGGTATCCGGGGGTGTCACGGTGTAGGGGTATCTGGGGCCGTCGCGGTGTCGGGGCCGTCGCGGTGTCGGGGTATCCGGGGCTGTTGGGGTATCCGGGGGTGTTGGGCTGTCACGGTGTAGGGGTATCCGGGGCCGTCGCGGTGTAGGGGTATCCGGGGGTGTCGCAGTGTTGGGACCGTCGCGGTGTCGGGGCCGTCGCGGTGTCGGGGCCGTCGCGGTGTAGGGGTATCCGGGGGTGTTGGGTTGTCACGGTGTCGGGGTATCCGGGGCTGTTGGGGTATTTGGGGGTGTTGGGCTGTCACGGTGTTGGGGTATCCGGGGGTGTCGGGGTATCCGGGGGTGTCGCGTCCCGGGGCCGTCGCGGTGTCGGGGCCGTCGCGGTGTCAGGGTATCCGGGGCCGTCACGGTGTTGGGGTATCCGGGGGTGTTGGGCTGTCACGATGTAGGGGTATCCGGGGCCGTCGCGGTGTCGGGGTATCCGGGGGTGTTGGGGTATCGGGGGCCGTCGCGGTGTCGGGGCCGTCGCGGTGTCGGGGTATCCGGGGCCGTCGCGGTGTAGGGGTATCCGGGGGTGTTGGGCTGTCACGGTGTAGGGGTATCCGGGGCCGTCGCGGTGTCGGGGTATCCGGGGCTGTTGGGGTATTCGGGGGTGTTGGGCTGTCACGGTGTTGGGGTATCCGGGGGTGTCGGGGTATCCGGGGCCATCGCGGTGTCGGGGCCGTCGCGGTGTAGGGGTGTTGTGGTGTCGGGGTATCCGGGGCCGTCGCGGTGTAGGGGTATCCGGGGGTGTCGGGGTGTCGGGGCCGTCGCGGTGTCGGGGCCGTCGCGGTGTCGGGGTGTTGTGGTGTCGGGGTATCCGGGGCCGTCGCGGTGTCGGGGCCGTCGCGGTGTCGGGGTATCCGGGGCCGTCGCGGTGTCGGGGCCGTCGCGGTGTCGGGGTGTTGTGGTGTCGGGGTATCCGGGGCCGTCGCGGTGTCGGGGCCGTCACAGTGTCGGGGTATCGGGGGCTGTCGCGGTGTCGCGTCCCGGGGGTGTCGGGGTTTCGGGGCCGTCGCGGTGTCGGGGTGTTGTGGTGTCGGGGTATCCGGGGCTGTCGCGGTGTCAGGGCTGTCGCGGTGTTGGGGTATCCGAGGGTGTCGGGGTATCCGGGGCCGTCGCGGTGTCGGGGCCGTCGCGGTGTCGGGGTATTCGGGGGTGTCGGGGCCGTCGCGGTGTCGGGGCCGTGGCGGTGTCGGGGCCGTCGCGGTGTTGCGCTCACGTTGACGCAGAACAGCGTGGTCATGCGGTGCAGGTAGTTGGGGTCGGCCGCCATGGCCAGCACCTTGGGGACGATGGCCCCCTGCGCCCAGTCCCGGCCAAACTTCTCCACCAGCTTCCGCAGGTTGCTCGTGGCCGCCTCGCGGATGGCGTACACTGCGGGGACAAGGGGACAATGGGGACAATGGGGACAACGGGGACGATGGGGACAATGGGGACGATGGGGGCGTTGGGGACATTGGGGACATTGGGGACAATGGGGGCGTTGGGGACAATGGGGACAATGGGGACATTGGGGACAATGGGGACGATGGGGGCGTTGGGGACATTGGGGACAATGGGGGCGTTGGGGACAATGGGGACGATGGGGGCGTTGGGGGCGTTGGGGACGTTGGGGACATGGGGGACATGGGGGACGTTGCGGACATGGGGGACGTTGGGAGACATCGGGGACATTGGGGACGTGGGGGACAATGGGGGCGTTGGGGACATCGGGGGACATGGGGACATTGGGGACAGCGGGGACACAGGAACATTGGGCGGACACGGGGACATTGGGGACATCGGGGACACGTGGGGATATTGGGGGGACACGGGGACATTGGGGGACATGGGGACAATGGGGACAGCGGGGACATTGGAGACATCGGGGACACAGGGGACATTGGGGACATCAGGGGACATGGGGACATTGGGGACACACAGGGACATGGGGACAGCGGGGACATGGGGAGACATGGGGGGACATGGGGACATTGGGGACATTGGGGACACACGGGGATATTGGGGGGACACGGGGACATCAGGGGACAATGAGGACAGCGGGGACGTTGGGAACATTGGGGACATGGGGGACGTTGGGGATATCAGGGACATTGGGGACACACGGGGACACGACGACAATGGGGACATGGGAACACACGGGGACACGGGGACACACGGGGACATTGGGGACATACGAGAACAATGGGGACAGGTGGGGACGGGGACACCTGGGGACATTGGGGACACACGGGGACACGACGACGATGGGGACATGGGAGGACACGGGGACACACGGGGACATGGGGACATTGGGGACATGCGAGAACAATGGGGACATGGGGACGGGGGGACATAGGGACATTGGGAACACATGGGGACATTGGGGACATTGGGGACGTTGGGGACATGGGGACACATGGGGACACGGGGACGATGGGGACATGGGGACACGTCCGGAGCGGTACCGACCTGGGACCTCTCAACAGTCTCCTGGACACCATAAAGTGCAGCCGGTGTCCCCATGTCCCCCCTTGTCCCCATGTCCCCCCTTGTCCCCATGTCCCCATTGTCCCCCTGTCCCCGCGTCCCCATGTCCCCCATATCCCCCATGTCCCCCCATCCCCGATGTCCCCATGTCGCCCCGTGTCCCCTGATGTCCCCATGTCCCTCCGTGTCCCTCCGTGTCCCCCATGTCCCTCCATGTCCCCTATGTCCCCCCATGTCCCCGTATCCCCCAATGTCCCCATTGTCCCCCATGTCCCCCCCGTCCTTGATGTCCTCATTGTCCCTGTGCCCACCATGTGCCTCCATGTCCCCGATGTCCCCATGTCCCTCCATGTCCCCATTGTCCCCATGCCCCTCCATGTCCCCATTGTCCCCATGCCCCTCCGTGTCCCCATTGTCCCCGTGTCCCCCATGTTCCCACGTGTCCCTCTGTGTCCCCCACCCCCCGTCCCCATTGTCCCCATTATCCCCATGTCCCCCCATTGTCCCCATGTCCCTCCACGTCCCCCGTGTCCCCTCGATGTCCCCATGTCCCTCCATGTCCCTCCGTGTCCCCTGATGTCCCCATGCCCCTCCGTGTGCCCCCTGTCCCCCGATGTCCCCATTGTCCCCATTGTCCCCATGTCCCCCCGTGTCCCCCATGTTCCCACGTGTCCCTCTGTGTCCCCCCTGCCCCCCGTCCCCATTGTCCCCATTATCCCTGTGTCCCCCCACTGTCCCCATGTCCCTCCGTGTCCCCCCTGTCCCCCATGTCCCCATTGTCCCCCTGTCCCCTGATGTCCCCATTGTCCCCATGTCCCCTCCACGTCCCCCCTGTCCCCTCCATGTCCTCATTGTCCCCATGTCCCCCCATTGTCCCCATGTCCCTCTGTGTCCCCCCATGTCCCTCCACGTCCCCCCTGTCCCCTTGCTGTCCCCATTGTCCCCATGTCCCCCCATTGTCCCCATGTCCCTCCATGTCCCCCCTGTCCCCCGATGTCCCCATTGTCCCCATGTCCCCCAATTGTCCCCATGTCCCTTCTGTCCCCCCTGTCCCCTCGATGTCCCCATTGTCCCCCCTGTCCCCTCAATGTCCCCATTGTCCCCATGTCCCTCCATGTCCCCCCTGTCCCCTCAATGTCCTCATTGTCCCCATGTCCCCCCCATTGTCCCCATGTCCCTCCATGTCCCCCCATGTCCCTCCATGTCCCCCCTGTCCCCTCAATGTCCCCATTGTCCCCATGTCCCTCCGTGTCCCCCCTGTCCCCTCGATGTCCCCATTGTCCCCATGTCCCCCCATTGTCCCCATGTCCCCTCAATGTCCCCACTGTCCCCATGTCCCTATGTCCCCCCATTGTCCCCATGTCCACTCTGTCCCCCCTGTCCCCTCCATGTCCCCATTGTCCCCATGTCCCCATTGTCCCTCCATGTCCCTCCGTGTCCCCCAATGTCCCCATGTCCCTCCATGTCCCCCCTGTCCCCTCCATGTCCTCATTGTCCCCATGTCCCCCCATTGTCCCCATGTCCCTCCATGTCCCCCCATGTCCCTCCACGTCCCCCCTGTCCCCTTGCTGTCCCCATTGTCCCCATGTCCCCCCATTGTCCCCATGTCCCCTCTGTCCCCCCTGTCCCCTCGATGTCCCCATTGTCCCCATGTCCCCTCCATGTCCCCCCATGTCCCTCCACGTCCCCCCTGTCCCCCCTGTCCCCATTGTCCCCATTGTCCCTCACCGTGATCCACCAGCCAGGCCATGCAGAGCGAGTTCAGCTTCTCGTCAAAGAACTCGACGCCCTGCGGGACCGAGCGGAGCCGTCGGAACCGGGACCGGAACCGGGACCAGAACCGGAACCGACCGGAACCGGAACCGACCGGAACCGGGACCGGGACCAGAACCGGGACCGGAGCGGAGCCGTCGGAACCGGGACCGACCGGAACCAGAACCGGGACCGACCGGAACCGGGACCGACCGGGACCGGAGCGGAGCCGCCGGAACCGGGACCAACCGGAACCGGGACCAGAACCGGGACCGGAGCGGAGCCGTCGGAACCGGAACCAGGACCGGGACCGGAACCGGGACCGACCAGAACCGGAACCGGAGCGGAGCCGTCGGAACCGGAACCGGGACCAGAACCGGAACCGGAACCGACCGGAACCGGGACCGGAGTGGGACCGGAGCAGAGCCGTCGGAACCAGGACCGGAACCGGGACCGGAGTGGAGCCGTCGGAACCGGGACCAGAACCGGGACCGGAACCAGGACCGGGACCGACCGGAACCGGGACCAACAGGAACCGGAGCGGAGCCATCGGAACCGGAACCGGGACCGGAACCGGGACCAGAACCGGGACCGGGACCGACCGGAACCGGAACGGAGCCGTCGGAACCGGAACCGGGACCAGAACCGGAACCGGGACCAGAACCGGGACCGGAGCGGAGCCGTCGGAACCGGAACCGGGACCAGAACCGGGACCGGGACCAACCGAAACCGGGGCCAACCGGAACCGGAGCGGAGCCATCGGAACCGGAACCGGGACCGGAACCGGAACCAGGACCAGAACCGGGACCGACCGGAACCGGAGCGGAGCCGTCGGAACCGGAACCGACCGGAACCGGGACCGGAACCGGGACCGACCGGAACCGGAGCGGAGCCGTCGGAACCGGAACCAGGACCGGAACCGGGACCAGAACCGGGACCGGAGCAGAGCCATCGGAACCGGAACCAGGACCGGAACCAGGACCGACCGGAACCAGAGCGGAGCCGTCAGAACCGGAACCGACCGGAACCGGGATGGGGACCAGAACCAGAGCGGAGCCGTCAGAACCGGAACCCACCAGAACCGGGACCGGGACCGACCGGAACCGGGACTGGGACCGGAACCGGAGCAGAGCCGTCGGAACCGGAACCCACCGGAACCGGGACCAGAACCGGAACAGAACCAGAACCGACTGGAACCGGGACTGGGACCGGAGCGGAGCTGTCGGAACCGGAACCCACTGGAACCAGAACCGGGACCGGAACCGGGACTAACCGGAACCAGGACCAACCGGAACCGGGACCGACCAGAACCGGAACCCATCGGAACCGGGACCGACCGGAACCGGAGCGGAGCCGGAACCAGAGTGGAACCAGGACTGGAGTGGAGCTGTCGGAACCGGGACCCACCGGAACCAGGACCGGAACCGGGACCGACCGGAACCGGAGCGGTACCGGAACCGACCAGAACTGGAGCGGAACCGACCAGAGCGGAACCGGAACTGACCGGAACCAGAGCGGAACCGGAACTGCGGGGGAACGGGGTTTCTCGCTGTCCCCATTCCCCCCGTGACGTCCCCACGTGTCCCCGATGTCCCCGATGTCCCCAATGTCCCCACGTGTCCCAAATGTCCCCAACGTGTCCCCGTTTCCCGGGGTTTCTCGGCATCCCCGTTCTCCCCATGATGTCCCCATGTCCCCAACGTGTCCCCATGTCCCCAACGTGTCCCCAACGTGTCCCCGTTTCCCCCATATGTCCCTAACGTGTCCCCAATGTGTCCCCAGTGTCCCCAACGTGTCCCCGACGTGTCCCCATGTCCCCAACGTGTCCCCAGTGTCCCCCACATGTCCCTAACGTGTCCCCAATGTCCCCACGTGTCCCAAATGTCCCCAACGTGTCCCCGTTTCCCGGGGTTTCTCAGCGTCCCTGTTCTCCCCATGATGTCCCCATGTCCCCAACGTGTCCCCAATGTCCCTAACGTGTCCCCAACGTGTCCCCGTTTCCCCCACATGTCCCTAACGTGTCCCCAATGTGTCCCCAGTGTCCCGCACATGTCCCCATGTCCCCAACGTGTCCCCGTTTCCCAGGGTTTCTCGGCGTCCCCGTTCTCCCCGTGACGTCCCCACGTGTCCCCGATGTCCCCAATGTCCCCAACGTGTCCCCACTCACCAGCTGTCCCTCCAGCAGGGGCATGTACTTGATGATGGCGAGCCGCACGCGTCCCCATGTCCCCAACGTGTCCCCATGTCCCCAACATGTCCCCAATGTCCCCCACATGTCCCCAGCATGTCCCCAACGTGTCCCAATGTCCCCAACGTGTCCCCAACGTGTCCCCAACGTGTCCCCATCTCCCGGGGTTTCTCAGCGTCCCCGTTCTCCCCGTGACGTCCCCATGTCCCCAACGTGTCCCCAACGTGTCCCCGTTTCCCGGGGTTTTTCAGCCTCCCCGTTCTCCCCGTGACGTCCCCACGTGTCCCCGATGTCCCCAATGTCCCCAACGTGTCCCCAACGTGTCCCCGTTTCCCCCACATGTCCCTAACGTGTCCCCAATGTGTCCCCAGTGTCCCCCACATGTCCCCATGTCCCCAACGTGTCCCAAATGTCCCCAACGTGTCCCCAATGTGTCCCCATTTCCCGGGGTTTCTCGGCGTCCCCGTTCTCATCATGATGTCCCCATGTCCCCCACGTGTCCCCAATGTGTCCCCAGTGTCCCCCACATGTCCCCATGTCCCCAACGTGTCCCAAATGTCCCCAACGTGTCCCCGTTTCCCAGGGTTTCTCGGCGTCCCCGTTCTCATCATGATGTCCCCATGTCCCCCACGTGTCCCCAGTGTCCCCAACATGTCCCCACTCACCAGCTGGCCGGCCAGCAGGGGCATGTACTCGATGATGGCGAGCCGCACGCGTCCCCATGTCCCCAACGCGTCCCAGTGTCCCCCACATGTCCCCAACGTCCCCAACGTGTCCCCAATGTCCCAAATGTGTCCCCAGTGTCCCCCATATGTCCCCAACGTGTCCCCGTTTCCCAGGGTTTCTCGGCGTCCCCGTTCTCCTCGTTGTGTCCTCGTGTCCCCAACGTGTCCCCAATGTCCCCAACGTGTCCCCACTCACCAGCTGTCCCGCCAGCAGGGGCATGTACTCGATGATGGCGAGCCGCACGCGTCCCCATGTCCCCAACGTGTCCCCAATGTCCCCCACATGTCCCCAACGCGTCCCCAATGTCACCAACGTGTCCCCAACGTGTCCCAGTGTCCCCCACATGTCCCCATGTCCCCAACGTGTCCCCGTGTCCCCCACGTGTCCCCAACGTGTCCCCATGTCCCCAACGTGTCCCCAACGTGTCCCCATTTCCCGGGGTTTCTCAGCGTCCCCGTTCTCCCCGTGATGTCCCCACGTGTCCCCGATGTCCCCAATGTCCCCAACGTGTCCCCACTCACCAGCTGTCCCGCCAGCAGGGGCATGTACTCGATGATGGCGAGCCGCACGCGTCCCCATGTCCCCAATGTGTCCCCAATGTGTCCCCGTTTCCCCCACATTTCCCTAACGTGTCCCCAATGTGTCCCCAGTGTCCCCAACGTGTCCCCATGTCCCCAACGTGTCCCCGTTTCCTGGGGTTTCTCGGCGTCCCCGTTCTCCCCGTGACGTCCCCACGTGTCCCCGATGTCCCCAATGTCCCCAACGTGTCCCCACTCACCAGCTGGCCGGCCAGCAGGGGCATGTACTCGATGATGGCGAGCCGCACGCGTCCCCATGTCCCCAACGTGTCCCCATTTCCCGGGGTTTCTTGGCGTCCCCGTTCTCCCCATGATGTCCCCATGTCCCCCACGTGTCCCCGATGTCCCCAATGTGTCCCCACTCACCAGCTGTCCCGCCAGCAGGGGCATGTACTCGATGATGGCGAGCCGCACGCGTCCCCATGTCCCCAACGTGACCCCAATGTGTCCCAGTGTCCCCCACGTGTCCCCATGTCCCCAACGTGTCCCCAACGTGTCCCCGTTTCCCCCACATGTCCCTAACGTGTCCCCAATGTGTCCCCAGTGTCCCCCACATGTCCCCATGTCCCCAACATGTCCCAAATGTCCCCAACGTGTCCCCAACGTGTCCCCATTTCCCAGGGTTTCTCGGCGTCCCCGTTCTCATCATGATGTCCCCATGTCCCCCACGTGTCCCCAATGTCCCCAACGTGTCCCCACTCACCAGCTGGCCCGCCAGCAGGGGCATGTACTCGACGATGGCGAGCCGCACGCGTCCCCATGTCCCCAACGTGTCCCCATGTCCCCAATGTGCCCCCAGTGTCCCCCACATGTCCCCAACGTGTCCCCAGTGTCCCCAACATGTCCCCAATGTCCCAAATGTGCCCCCAGTGTCCCCCATATGTCCCCAACGTGTCCCCATGTCCCCAACGTGTCCCCAATGTCCCCCACATGTCCCCATGTCCCCAATGTGTCCCCATTTCCCGGGGTTTTTCAGCCTCCCCGTTCTCCCCGTGACGTCCCCACGTGTCCCCGATGTCCCCAATGTCCCCAGCGTGTCCCCACTCACCAGCTGGCCCGCCAGCAGGGGCATGTACTCCATGATGGCGAGCCGCACGCGTCCCCGTGTCCCCAACGTGTCCCCAGTGTCCCCCACATGTCCCCAGCGTGTCCCCAGCGTGTCCCCGGTGTCCCCCAGGTGTCCCCAATGTGTCCCCATGTCCCCAACGTGTCCCCGTTTCCCGGGGTTTTTCAGCGTCCCCGTTCTCACCATGATGTCCTCGTGTCCCCCCAATGTCCCCAACGTGTCCCCACTCACCAGCTGTCCCGCCAGCAGGGGCATGTACTCGATGATGGCGAGTCGCACGCGTCCCCATGTCCCCAGTGTGTCCCCATGTCCCCAACGTGTCCCCATGTCCCCAACGTGTCCCCGTTTCCCGGGGTTTTTCAGCGTCCCCGTTCTCCCCATGATGTCCTCGTGTCCCCCCGATGTCCCCAATGTCCCCACTCACCAGCTGTCCCGCCAGCAGGGGCATGTACTCAATGATGGCGAGCCGCACGCGTCCCCATGTCCCCAACGTGTCCCCAATGTCCCCAACGTGTCCCCAACGTGTCCCCATTTCCCGGGGTTTCTCAGCGTCCCCGTTCTCCCCGTGATGTCCCCACGTGTCCCTGATGTCCCCAGTGTCCCCAACGTGTCCCCACTCACCAGCTGGCCGGCCAGCAGGGGCATGTACTCGATGATGGCGAGCCGCACGCGCCACTTGGCGTCCTCGGCCAGCTCCACGATGGCCGGGAGCAGCGACTGTGACAACTGCCGGATGCCGATGACCTCGTTGACGCAGTCCAGGTTGGAGATGATGTTGAGGCGCACCTCGGGGCACTGCGGGGACAGCGGCGTGACGTCAGCGTGACGTCACCGCCACGCCCCCATGATGTCACCGCGACGCCCCCGCGATGTCGTGATGTCATTGTGATGTCACCGCGACGTCACCGCAACGTCGTGATGTCACCGCGACGCCCCACGATGTCACCGCGACGCCCCCGCGATGTCACCGCGACGCCCCCGCGATGTCGTGATGTCATTGTGATGTCACCGCGACGTCACCGCAACGTCGTGATGTCACCGCAACACGAGGTCACCGTGACGCCCCCGCGATGTCGTGATGTCATTGTGACGCCCCCGCGACGTCGTGATGTCATTGTGACGTCACCGCAACGTCCTCACGATGTCACCGCAACGTCGTGATGTCACAGCGATGCCCCCACAATGTCACCGCGACGCCCCCGCGATGTCGTGATGTGACTGTGATGTCACCGCGACGTCACCGCGACGTCCTCGCGATGTCACCGCAACATCGTGATGTCAACACAACACCCCCACGATGTCACGATGTCACCGTGACGCCCCCGCGATGTCACCGTGACGCCCCCGCAATGTCGTGATGTCATTGTGATATCACCGCGACGTCCTCACAATGTCACCGCGACATCACCACGACGCCCCCACAATGTCACCGTGACACCCCCACGATATCACGATGTCACTGTGACGTCACCGCAACGTCACCGCGACACCCCCACGATGTCACCGTGACACCCCCGCGATGTCATTGTGATGTCACCGCGACGTCACCGCAATGTCACCGCGACGCCCCCGCGACGTCCTCGCGATGTCACCGCAACGTCGCGATGTCACCGCAACACCCCCACGATGTCACCGTGACGCCCCCGCGATATCGTGTGTCATTGTGATGTCACCGTGACGTCCTCACGATGTCACCGCAACGCCGTGATGTCACAGCGACGCCCCCACAATGTCACCGCGACACCCCCGCGATGTCGTGATGTGACTGTGATGTCACCGCGACGTCACCGCGACGTCCTCGCGATGTCACCGCAACGTCGTGATGTCACCATGACGCTCCCGCGATGTCCTGATGTCACCGCGACGCCCCCGCGATGTCGTGATGTCATTGTGATGTCACCGCGACGTCACCGCGATGTCACCGCAATGTCGTGATGTCAACACAACACCCCCCACGATGTCACGATATCACCGCGACGCCCCCACGATGTCACCGTGACGCCCCCGCGATGTCGTGATGTCATTGTGACGTCACCGCGACGTCACCGCGACGTCCTCGCGATGTCATCGCAACGTCGTGATGTCACCGCGACACCCCCCACGATGTCACGATGTCACCGCGACGCCCCCACGATGTCACCATGACACCCCCGCGATGTCGTGATGTCATTGTGATGTCACCGCGACGTCACCGCGACGTCACCGCAATGTCGTGATGTCAACACAACACCCCCCACGATGTCACGATGTCACCGTGACGCCCCCGCGATGTCACCGTGACGCCCCCGCAATGTCGTGATGTCATTGTGATGTCACCACATCCTCACAATGTCACCACGACATCACCACGACGCCCCCACAATGTCACCGTGACACCCCCACGATATCACGATGTCACTGTGACGTCACCGCAACGTCACTGCGACACCCCCACGATGTCACCGTGACGCCCCCGCGATGTCATTGTGATGTCACTGTGACGTCACCGCAACGTCACCGCAACACCCCCACGACGTCACCGTGACGTCCCCGCGATATCGTGTCATTGTGATGTCACCGCGACGCCCCCACGATGTCACGGCAACGTCACCCCGATGTCCTCGTGATGTCACCACAACATCGTGATGTCACCACAACGCCCCCACGATGTCACAGCAATGTCACCCCGATGTCCTCGCGATGTCACCATGACGCCCCCGCGACGCCCCCGCAACAGCCCCATGATGTCGCGATGTCCCCGCGATGTCATGATGTCACCGCGACGTCCCCATGATGTCACCATGACGCCCCCATGATGTCACCGCAACATCCCCACGATGTCATGATGTCACCGCGACGTCCCCATGATGTCACCGTGACATCCCTATGACGTTATCGCGACATCCCCGCGATGTCACCACGGCATCCCCATGATGTCACCGTGATGTCACCGCGGTGCCCCCACGATGTCACCGTGACGTCCCCACAATGTCACGATGTCACCACGATGTCCCCATGATGTTACCGCGACGCCCCCATGATGTCACCACAGCATCCCCCTGATGTCACGATGTCACCGTGACGCCCCCACGATGTCACCACGGCATCCCCATGATGTCACGATGTCACCGTGACGCCCCCACGATGTCACCGCAACATCTCCACGATGTCGTGATGTCACCGCGATGTCCCCATGATGTCACTGCGACATCCCCGCAATGTCACCACGGCATCCCCATGATGTCACGATGTCACCGTGAGGCCCCCACGATGTCACCACGGCACCCCCACGATGTCACCACGGCGTCCTCCTGATGTCACAATGTCACCATGATGCCCCCATGATGTCACCATGACGCCCCCACGATGTCATGATGTCACCACGATGTCCCCATGATGTTACCGCGACATCCCCGCGATGTCACCACATCCCCCTGATGTCACGATGTCACCGTGATGCCCCCACGATGTCGTGATGTCACTGCGACGTCCCCACGATGTCACCGTGACGCCCCCGTGATGTCACCACGACATCCCCCGATCTCATGATGTCACCCTGACGCCCCTGTGATGTCCCCGCGACATCCTCGTGATGTCACCGTGGCATCCCCCTGATGTCACGACGTCACCGTGACGCCCCCACGATGTCACCGCAACATCCCCATGATGTCATGATGTCACCGTGACGTCCCCATGATGTCACCGTGACGTCCCCGTGATGTCACCACGGCGTCCTCCTGATGTCACGATGTCACCATGACGTCCCCACGATGTCACCACGACATCCCCATGATGTCACGATGTCACCGCGATGTCCCCATGATGTCACCGCGACATCCCCGTGATGTCACCACGGCATCCCCGATGCCACGATGTCACCGTGACGCCCCCACGATGTCACCGCAACATCCCCATGATGTCACCGCAACATCCCCATGATGTCACCGTGACGTCCCCATGATGTCACGATGTCACCGCGACATCCCCACGATGTCATGATGTCACCGCGACGCCCCCGTGATGTCATCGCGACATCCCCGCGATGTCACGATGTCACCGTGAGGCCCCCACGATGTCACCGCAACACCCCCATGATGTCACCGCGATGTCCCCGCGCTGTCACGGTGTCCCCGCGATGTCACCACGTCATCCCCATGATGTCACCGCGATGTCCCCGCGCTGTCACGGTGTCCCCGCGCCGTCACCTCGTCCTTGAGCTGCGCCAGGAACAGCGGCAGCAGATGCTCCACCGTGTTCTCCTTGCCCAGGATGGGGGACAGCCCCATGATGACCGAGGCCAGCGCCGACTTCACGTGCTGGTTGGCGTCCGACACCAGCTCCTGCGCGGGGACACGCGGGGACGTTGGGGACACCGGCCCCCGGGGCGCCCCCGTGGGGCTTCTCCAGCCCACGGTGTCCCCAAGTTGTCACGATGTTGGGGACATTGTGGTGGTGGCCCCATGGGGGTTCTCATGGGGGTTCTCCAGCCCACGGTGTCCCCAAGGTGTCCCCGTGATCTTGGGGACATTATGGTGGTGGCCCCATGGATGTTCTCATGGGGGTTCTCCAGCCCACAGTGTCCCCAGGGTGTCCCCATGAGATTGGGGACGTCATTGGGGTGTCCCCACACCAATAGGGACATCCTTGGGGTGTCCCCAAGGTGTCCCCATGACATTGGGGACATCATGGTGGTGGCCCCGTGGATGTTCTCATGAGGATTCTCCAGCCCACGGTGTCCCCAGGGTGTCCCCGTGACATTGGGGACGTCATTGGGGTGTCCCCACACCATTGGGGACATCATTGGGGTCTCCCCAGGGGGTCCCCATGTCATTGGGGACATCATTGGGGTGTCCCCAAGGTGTCCCCATGACGTTGGGGACATTATGGTGGTGGCCCCATGGATGTTCTCATGAGGGTTCTCCAGCCTACAGTGTCCCCAGGGTGTCCCCGTGACATTGGGGACGTCATTGGGGTGTCCCCACACCATTGGGGACATCACTGGGGTGTCCCCAAGGTGTCCCCATGATGTTGGGGACATTGTGGTGGTGGCCCCATGGATGTTCTCATGAGGGTTCTCCAGCCTACAGTGTCCCCAGGGCGTCCCCATGAGATTGGGGACGTCATTGGGGTGTCCCCACACCAAGAGGGACATCCTTGGGGTGTCCCCAAGGTGTCCCCATGATCTTGGGGACATTATGGTGGTGGCCCCATGGATGTTCTCATGAGGGTTCTCCAGCCTACACTGTCTCCAGGGTGTCCCCGTGACATTGGGGACGTCATTGGGGTGTCCCCAGACCATTGGGGACATCACTGGGGTGTCCCCAAGGTGTCCCCATGATGTTGGGGACATTGTGGTGGTGGCTCCGTGGATGTTCTCATGAGGGTTCTCCAGCCCACAGTGTCCCCAGGGTGTCCCCATGAGATTGGGGACGTCATTGGGGTGTCCCCACACCATTAGGGACATCATTGGGGTCTCCCCAAGGTGTCCCCATGACATTGGGGACATCATGGGGGTGTCCCAGGGGTCCCAATGACGTTGGGGACATCATGGTGGTGGCCCCATGCATGTTCTCATGGGGGTTCCCCAGCCCACACTGTCCCCAGAGTGTCCCCATGACATTAGGGACATCACTGGAGTGTCCCCATGATATTAGGATGTCATTGGGGCGTCCCCAGGGGGTCCCCATAGCGTTGGGGACATCTTTGGGGGTCCCCATGGTGTCCCCATGGGGGTTCTCCAGTGTGTCCCCAAGGTGTCTCCATGACATTGGGGACATCATGGTGGTGGCCCCATGGATGTTCTCATGAGGGTTCTCCAGTGTGTCCCCAAGGTGTCCCCAAGGTGTCCCCATGACGTTGGGGACATCATGGTGGTGGCCCCATGGATGTTCTCATGGGGGTTCCCCAGCCCAGAGCACCCCCAAGTCCCCAAGTCCCCCCAGTGTCCCCACATCCCCCCGCACCCCCACATCCCCCCAGTGTCCCCAGTGTCCCCAATGTCCCCGCGCTGTCCCCAACGTCCCCAACGTCCCCACCTTGATGCAGGGCAGGATCTGCCCCATGATGACGGCCTCGCGGCACTCGGGCGCCAGGTTCTCGCAGAACTCTGGGGACACCAGGGAGGTGACACCGGTGAGCGGGGGAGGTGACACCGGTGACACGCGGGGGTGACGCGGGGTGACGCGCGCTGACCTTTGACCTTGTGCGAGGCGGCCGCGCGCACCTCGGCCTCGCAGTCCTTCATGAGGTTCTGGAAGGCCGGGACCAGGTCGCTCTTGGTGATCTCGGGGCCCACGGCGCGTTGGAGCTGGGGACATTGGGGACATTGGGGACATTGCGGTGGCCCCCGTGTCCCCCCTCTGTGTCCCCATGTCCCCCAATGTGTTCTCATGTCCCTAATGTGTCTCCATGTCCCCAGTGTTCCCAATGTGTCCCCATGTCCCCAATGTTCCTCCATGGTGATCTCGGGGCCCACGGCCCGTTGCAGCTGGGGACATTTGGGACATTGGGGACACCGCGGTGGCCCCCGTGTCCCCATTCTGTGTCCCCATGTCCCCCCAAGTGCGTCCCTATGTCCCCAGTGTCCCTGGTGTCCCTCCATGGTGATCTCGGGGCCCACGGCCCGTTGCAGCTGGGGACATTGGGGACATCGTGGTGGCCCCTGCGTCCCCACTCTGTGTCCCCATATCCCCAGCGTGTCCCCAATGTGTCCCCTTGTCCCCAATGTGTCCCCATGTCCCCAACGTGTCCCCAACATGTCCCCAATGTCCCCAGTGTGTACCCAATGTGTCCCTAATGTCCCCAACGTGTCCCCATGTCCCCAACGTGTCCCCGTTCCCCGGGGTTTCTCGGCGTCCCCGTTCTCCCCGTCACGTCCCCGTGTCCCCCCCGTGTCCCCGCTGTCCCCTGTCACCTCGGTGAACTTGTCGGCCACCATGTAGCGCCCGTGTCCCTGTGTCCCCATGTCCCCAACGTGTCCCCATGTCCCCAACGTGTCCCCGTTCCCCGGGGTTTCTCGGCGCCCCCGTTCCCCCCGTCACCTCCCCGTGTCCCCCCGGTGTCCCCATTGTCCCCTGTCACCTCGGTGAACTTGTCGGCCACCATGTAGCGCCCGTGTCCCTGTGTCCCCATGTCCCCAACGTGTCCCCAACGTGTCCCTGTGTCCCCAATGTCCCCAACGTGTCCCCGTTCCCCGGGGTTTCTCGGCGCCCCCGTTCCCCCCGTCACCTCCCCGTGTCCCCCCAATGTCCCCATTGTCCCCTGTCACCTCGGTGAACTTGTCGGCCACCATGTAGCACACGTGTCCCTGTGTCTCCATGTCCCCAACGTGTCCCCATGTCCCCAACGTGTCCCCAGAGTCCCCCAAGTGTCCCCAGCGTGTCCCCAATGTGTCCCCATGTCCCCAGTGTGTCCCCGTGTCCTGGGGTTTCTCGGCGTCCCCGTTCCCCCCGTCATGTCCCCATGTCCCCAACGTGTCCCCAATGTCCCCAACGTGTCCCCATGTCCCCAATGTCCCCAACGTGTCCCCGTTTCCCGGGGTTTCTTGGCGCCCCCGTTCTCCCCGTGTCCCCAACGTGTCCCCCCGGTGTCCCCATTGTCCCCTGTCACCTCGGTGAACTTATCGGCCACCATGTAGCGCCCGTGTCCCTGTGTCCCCATGTCCCCAATGTGTCCCCGTTCCCCGGGGTTTCTTGGCGCCCCCGTTCTCCCCGTGTCCCCAACGTGTCCCCCCGGTGTCCCCATTGTCCCCTGTCACCTCGGTGAACTTGTCAGCCACCATGTAGCGCCCGTGTCCCTGTGTCCCCATGTCCCCAACGTGTCCCCATGTCCCCAACGTGTCCCCGTTTCCTGGGGTTTCTCGGCGTCCCCGTTCCCCCCGTCGTGTCCCCATGTCCCCAATGTGTCCCCATGTCCCCAACGTGTCCCCATGTCCCCAATGTGTCCCCAACGTGTCCCCATGTCCCCAACGTGTCCCGTTTCCCGGGGTTTCTCGGTGCCCCCATTCTCCCAGTCGTGTCCCCAACGTGTCCCCCCGGTGTCCCCAATGTCCCCTGTCACCTCAGTGAACTTGTCGGCCACCATGTAGCGCCCGTGTCCCTGTGTCCCCATGTCCCCAACGTGTCCCCAATGTCCCCAACGCCCCCCTCGTGTCCCCAACGTGTCCCCAACGTGTCCCCATGTCCCCAATGTGTCCCCGTTTCCCGGGGTTTCTTGGCGCCCCCGTTCCCCCCGTCACCTCCCCGTGTCCCCAACGTGTCCCCAATGTCCCCTGTCACCTCGGTGAACTTGTCGGCCACCATGTAGCGCCCGTGTCCCTGTGTCCCCATGTCCCCAACGTGTCCCCATGTCCCCAACGTGTCCCCGGGGCCCCCCTCGTGTCCCCAACGTGTCCCCATGTCCCCAATGTGTCCCCATGTCCCCAACATGTCCCCGTGTCCCCAACGTGTCCCCAATGTCCCCAACGTGTCCCCGTTTCCCAGGGTTTCTCAGCGTCCCCGTTCCCCCCGTCACCTCCCCGTGTCCCCCCGGTGTCCCCGTTGTCCCCTGTCACCTCGGTGAACTTGTCGGCCACCATGTAGCGCCCGTGTGCCTGTGTCCCCATGTCCCCAACGTGTCCCCAACATGTCCCCATGTCCCCAACGTGTCCCCGTTCCCCGGGGTTTCTCGGCGCCCCCGTTCTCCCCGTCACCTCCCCATGTCCCCCCCGTGTCCCCAATGTCCCCTGTCACCTCGGTGAACTTGTCGGCCACCATGTAGCACCCGTGTCCCTGTGTCCCCATGTCCCCAACGTGTCCCCATGTCCCCAACGTGTCCCCAGAGTCCCCCAAGTGTCCCCAACGTGTCCCCAATGTGTCCCCAACGTGTCCCCGTGTCCCCAACGTGTCCCCCCCGTGTCCCCATTGTCCCCTGTCACCTCGGTGAACTTGTCGGCCACCATGTAGCGCCCGTGTCCCTGTGTCCCCAACGTGTCCCCAACGTGTCCCCATGTCCCCAACGTGTCCCCGTTCCCTGGGGTTTCTCGGCGCCCCCGTTCCCCCCGTCACGTCCCCGTGTCCCCCCGGTGTCCCCATTGTCCCCTGTCACCTCGGTGAACTTGTCGGCCACCATGTAGCGCCTGTGTCCCTGTGTCCCCATGTCCCCAATGTGTCCCCATGTCCCCAACGTGTCCCCATGTCCCCATGTGTCCCCGTTTCCCGGGGTTTCTCGGCGCCCCCGTTCTCCCCGTCGTGTCCCCATGTCCCCAATGTGTCCCCAATGTGTCCCCATGTCCCCAATGTCCCCAACGTGTCCCCGTTCCCTGGGGTTTCTCGGCGCCCCCGTTCTCCCCGTGTCCCCAACGTGTCCCCAACGTGTCCCCAATGTCCCCTGTCACCTCGGTGAACTTGTCGGCCACCATGTAGCGCACGCGCCAGGACTTGTCCTCGGCCGCCCCGCGCAGCGTGGGCAGCACCAGCCCCTCCAGCTCCTCCGGCGGCAGCAGCTGCGCGATGGAGACGCAGGCCTCGACGGCCAGGAGGCGGACGGAGTCCTGGGGGACAACGGGGACAACGGGGGACATGGGGACAACGGGGGACATGGGGGGACATGGGGGGACATGGGGGGACATGGGGACAACGGGGGACATGGGGGGACATGGGGGGACATGGGGACATGGGGGGACATGGGGACAACGGGGGGACATGGGGACAACGGGGACAACGGGGGGACATGGGGACAACGGGGGACATGGGGGGACATGGGGACAACCAGGGGACATGGGGACAACGGGGACATGGGGGGACATGGGGACAATGGGGGGGACATGGGGACAATGGGGGGGACATGGGGGACACGGGGACAGAGGGGACACGGGGGGGACATGGGGATAACGGGGACATGGGGACAACGGGGGGACATGGGGGACACGGGGGAGACATGGGGGACATGGGGGGACAACGGGGGGACATAGGGGGACATGGGGGACACGGGGACAGAGGGGACAGCGGGGACGGGGGGGGACATGGGGACAACGGAGGGGACATGGGGACAATGGGAGGAACGGGGGGACATGGGGGGACATGGGGACAATGGGGGACATGGGGGACACGGGGACGGAGGGGACAGCGGGGACACGGGGGGGACATGGGGATAACGGGGGGACATGGGGGGACATGGAGGGGACATGGGGGGACATGGGGGACACAGGGACGGAGGGGACAGTGGGGACACGGGGGGACAACAGGGGGGGACATGGGGACAACGGGGGACATGGGGACAATGCAGACACGGGGGGACAACGGGAGGACATGGGGACAACGGGGACATGGGGGGACAACAGGGGGGGACATGGGGACAACGGGGGACATGGGGACAACGGGGGGACATGGGGGACACGGGGACGGAGGGGACAGCGGGGACACGGGGGGACAACAGGGGGGGACATGGGGGACATGGGGACAACGGGGACATGGGGACAACGGGGGGACATGGGGACACGGGGGGACATGGGGGACATGGGGACGGAGGGGACAGCGGGGGGGACATGGGGGACACGGGGGAGACACGGGGAGACAGGGGGGACATGGGGACAACGGGGGACATGGGGGACACGGGGACAACGGGGGACATGGGGACAACGGGGGGACATGGGGGGACATGGGGACAACGGGGGGACATGGGGGGACATGGGGACGACGGGGACATGGGGGGACATGGAGGGGACATGGGGACAACGGGGACACGGGGGGACATGGGGGACACGGGGACAGAGGGGACAGCGGGGACACGGGGGGGACATGGGGACAATGGGGGGACATGGGGGGACATGAGGACAACGGGGGAGACGGGGGACACGGGGACGGAGGGGACAGCGGGGGGACGTGGGGACAACGGGGGGGCAACAGGGACATGGGGACAACGGGGGGACATGGGGACACGGGGGGACATGGGGACACGGGGACAACGGGGACACGGGGGGACATGGGGACAATGGGGGGGACATGGGGACAACGGGGGGACATGGGGATGGAGGGGACAGCGGGGACACGGGGGGACAACGGGGGGGCACATGGGGACAAGGGGGGAGACATGGGGGACATGGGGACAATGGGGGGGACATGGGGGACACGGGGACGGAGGGGACAGCGGGGACACGGGGGGACAACGGGGACATGGGGACAACGGGGGAGACATGGGGGACATGGGGGGACAAGGGGGGTGACGTTGGCTGGGGGGCCCAACGTCCCCAATGTCCCCAGCGGGTCCCCGCTGTCCCCGGAGCCTCCCAGGGTCCCCAGAAGGAGCCAGCGGCACCACAAGGTGCCAGCTCTGTCCCCATGTCCCCACATTGTCCCCATGTCATTGTCACCTGCTCGTCCGCGGCCAGGCTGCCGAACATGGGGATGATGTCCCCGTGTCCCCATGTCCCCACATTGTCCCCATGTCATTGTCACCTGCTCGTCCGCGGCCAGGCTGGCGAACATGGGGATGATGTCCCCGTGTCCCCACATTGTCCCCATGTCATTGTCACCTGCTCGTCGGCGGCCAGGCTGGCGAACATGGGGATGATGTCCCCGTGTCCCCACACTGTCCCCATGTCCCCATGTCATTGTCACCTGCTCATCTGCGGCCAGGCTGGCGAACATGGGGATGATGTCCCCGTGTCCCCACACTGTCCCCACACTGTCCCCATGTCATTGTCACCTGCTCGTCCGCGGCCAGGCTGGCGAACATGGGGATGATGTCCCCGTGTCCCCACACTGTCCCCACATTGTCCCCATGTCATTGTCACCTGCTCGTCCGCGGCCAGGCTGGCGAACATGGGGATGATGTCCCCGTGTCCCCACATTGTCCCCATGTCATTGTCACCTGCTCGTCCGCGGCCAGGCTGGCGAACATGGGGATGATGTCCCCGTGTCCCCACATTGTCCCCATGTCATTGTCACCTGCTCGTCCGCGGCCAGGCTGGCGAACATGGGGATGATGTCCCCGTGTCCCCACATTGTCCCCATGTCATTGTCACCTGCTCGTCCGCGGCCAGGCTGGCGAACATGGGGATGATGTCCCCGTGTCCCCACATTGTCCCCATGTCATTGTCACCTGCTCGGCGGCGGCCAGGCTGGCGAACATGGGGATGATGTCCCCATGTCCCCACACTGTCCCCATGTCCCCATGTCATTGTCACCTGCTCGTCCGCGGCCAGGCTGGCGAACATGGGGATGATGTCCCCGTGTCCCCACACTGTCCCCATGTCATTGTCACCTGCTCGTCCGCGGCCAGGCTGGCGAACATGGGGATGATGTCCCCGTGTCCCCACACTGTCCCCATGTCATTGTCACCTGCTCGTCCGCGGCCAGGCTGGCGAACATAGGGATGATGTCCCCGTGTCCCCACATTGTCCCCATGTCATTGTCACCTGCTCGTCCGCGGCCAGGCTGGCGAACATGGGGATGATGTCCCCGTGTCCCCACATTGTCCCCACACTGTCCCCATGTCATTGTCACCTGCTCGTCCGCGGCCAGGCTGGCGAACATGGGGATGATGTCCCCGTGTCCCCATGTCCCCATGTCATTGTCACCTGCTCGTCCGCGGCCAGGCTGGCGAACATGGGGATGATGTCCCCGTGTCCCCACACTGTCCCCATGTCCCCACACTGTCCCCATGTCATTGTCACCTGCTCGTCCGCAGCCAGGCTGGCGAACATGGGGATGATGTCCCCGTGTCCCCACACTGTCCCCATGTCATTGTCACCTGCTCGTCCGCGGCCAGGCTGGCGAACATGGGGATGATGTCCCCGTGTCCCCACACTGTCCCCACACTGTCCCCATGTCATTGTCACCTGCTCGTCCGCGGCCAGGCTGGCGAACATGGGGATGATGTCCCCGTGTCCCCACACTGTCCCCATGTCATTGTCACCTGCTCGTCCGCGGCCAGGCTGGCGAACATGGGGATGATGTCCCCGTGTCCCCACACTGTCCCCATGTCATTGTCACCTGCTCGTCCGCGGCCAGGCTGGCCAACATGGGGATGATGTCCCCGTGTCCCCACATTGTCCCCACACTGTCCCCATGTCATTGTCACCTGCTCGTCGGCGGCCAGGCTGGCGAACATGGGGATGATGTCCCCATGTCCCCACATTGTCCCCATGTCATTGTCACCTGCTCGTCCGCGGCCAGGCTGGCGAACATAGGGATGATGTCCCCGTGTCCCCACATTGTCCCCATGTCATTGTCACCTGCTCGTCAGCGGCCAGGCTGGCGAACATGGGGATGATGTCCCCGTGTCCCCACACTGTCCCCATGTCATTGTCACCTGCTCGTCCGCGGCCAGGCTGGCGAACATAGGGATGATGTCCCCGTGTCCCCACATTGTCCCCATGTCATTGTCACCTGTTCGTCCGCGGCCAGGCTGGCGAACATGGGGATGATGTCCCCGTGTCCCCACACTGTCCCCACACTGTCCCCATGTCATTGTCACCTGCTCGTCCGCGGCCAGGCTGGCGAACATGGGGATGATGTCCCCGTGTCCCCACCCTGTCCCCGTGTCCCCACACTGTCCCCACATTGTCCCCATGTCATTGTCACCTGCTCGTCCGTGGCCAGGCTGGCGAACATGGGGATGATGTCCCCGTGTCCCCACATTGTCCCCATGTGTCCCCATGTCATTGTCACCTGCTCGTCCGCAGCCAGGCTGGCGAACATGGGGATGATGTCCCCGTGTCCCCACACTGTCCCCATGTCATTGTCACCTGCTCGTCCGCGGCCAGGCTGGCGAACATGGGGATGATGTCCCCGTGTCCTCACACTGTCCCCGTGTCCCCATGTCATTGTCACCTGCTCGTCCGCGGCCAGGCTGGCGAACATGGGGATGATGTCCCCGTGTCCCCACACTGTCCCCATGTCATTGTCACCTGCTCGTCCGCGGCCAGGCTGGCGAACATGGGGATGATGTCCCCGTGTCCCCACACTGTCCCCATGTCATTGTCACCTGCTCGTCCGCGGCCAGGCTGGCGAACATAGGGATGATGTCCCCGTGTCCCCACATTGTCCCCATGTCATTGTCACCTGCTCATCCGCGGCCAGGCTGGCGAACATGGGGATGATGTCCCCGTGTCCCCACATTGTCCCCATGTCATTGTCACCTGCTCGTCCGTGGCCAGGCTGGCGAACATGGGGATGATGTCCCCGTGTCCCCACACTGTCCCCACACTGTCCCCATGTCATTGTCACCTGCTCGTCCGCGGCCAGGCTGGCGAACATGGGGATGATGTCCCCGTGTCCCCACACTGTCCCCACACTGTCCCCATGTCATTGTCACCTGCTCGTCCGCGGCCAGGCTGGCGAACATGGGGATGATGTCCCCATGTCCCCACATTGTCCCCATGTCCCCATGTCATTGTCACCTGTTCATCCGCGGCCAGGCTGGCGAACATGGGGATGATGTCCCCGTGTCCCCACATTGTCCCCATGTCCCCATGTCATTGTCACCTGTTCATCCGCGGCCAGGCTGGCGAACATGGGGATGATGTCCCCGTGTCCCCACACTGTCCCCATGTCATTGTCACCTGCTCGTCCGCGGCCAGGCTGGCGAACATGGGGATGATGTCCCCGTGTCCCCACATTGTCCCCATGTCATTGTCACCTGCTCGTCCGCGGCCAGGCTGGCGAACATGGGGATGATGTCCCCATGTCCCCACACTGTCCCCATGTCATTGTCACCTGCTCGTCCGCGGCCAGGCTGGCGAACATGGGGATGATGTCCCCGTGTCCACACACTGTCCCCGTGTCCCCATGTCATTGTCACCTGCTCGTCCGCGGCCAGGCTGGCGAACATAGGGATGATGTCCCCGTGTCCCCACACTGTCCCCATGTGTCCCCATGTCATTGTCACCTGCTCGTCCGCGGCCAGGCTGGCGAACATAGGGATGATGTCCCCGTGTCCCCACACTGTCCCCATGTCCCCATGTCATTGTCACCTGCTCGTCCGCGGCCAGGCTGCCGAACATGGGGATGATGTCCCCGTGTCCCCATGTCCCCACATTGTCCCCATGTCATTGTCACCTGCTCGTCCGCGGCCAGGCTGGCGAACATGGGGATGATGTCCCCGTGTCCCCACACTGTCCCCATGTCATTGTCACCTGCTCGTCCGCGGCCAGGCTGGCGAACATAGGGATGATGTCCCCCTTGACGTGCTCCAGCTCCAGCACCCGCGCGAACTCGCCCAGCTTGGAGGCGGCCGCGCGACGGACCATGGGGGTGTCATCGGAGCACAGCGTGCGGAAGTACCTGTGGGGACACGAGGGGACACAAGGTGACACGTGGGGACATGAGGGGACACCTATGGGACACCTATGGGACACGTGGGGACACCTATGGGACATGGACACCATGGGGGTGTCATCGGAGCAGAGCGTGCGGAAGTACCTGTGGGGACACGAGGGGACACAAGGTGACACGTGGGGACATGAGGGGACACCTATGGGACACCTATGGGACACGTGGGGACACCTATGGGACACGGGCACCATGGGGGTGTCATCGGAGCAGAGCGTGCGGAAGTACCTGTGGGGACACGAGGGGACACGTGGGGACATGAGGGGACACGAGGGGACACCTATGGGACACCTATGGGACACCTATGGGACATGGGGGTGTCATTGGAGCAGAGTGTCCGGAAGTACCTGTGGGGACATGAGGACACATGGGGACACTTGGGGACACCTATGGGACACGTGGGGACACCTATGGGACACCTATGGGACACGGGCACCATGGGGGTGTCATCGGAGCAGAGCGTGCGGAAGCACCTGTGGGGACACGAGGGGACACGTGGGGACATGAGGGGACACGAGGGGACACCTATGGGACACCTATGGGACATGGGCACCATGGGGGTGTCATCGGAGCAGAGCGTGTGGAAGGACCTGTGGGGACAGCAAGGGACATGGGGACACAGGGGGACACCTATGGGACACCTATGGACACGTGGGGACACCTATGGGACACCTATGGGACACGTGGGGACACCTATGGGACACGAGGGGACACCTATGGGACACCTATGGGACACACGGGGACACCTATGGGACATGTGGGGATACCTATGGGACACGAGGGGACACCTATGGGACACACGGGGACACCTATGGGACACGTGGGGACACCTATGGGACACGAGGGGACACTTGGGGACACCTATGGGACACGGGCACCATGGGGGTGTCATCGGAGCACAGCGTGCGGAAGCACCTGTGGGGACATGGGGACACGTGGGGACACCTATGGGACACGTGGGGACACCTATGGGACACCTATGGGACATGGGCACCATGGGGGTGTCATCGGAGCAGAGCGTCCGGAAGTACCTGTGGGGACACGAGGTGACACGTGGGGACACGAGGGGACACCTATGGGACACCTATGGGACACATGGGGACACCTATGGGACACGAGGTGACACCTACGGGACACCTATGGGACACGGGCACCATGGGGGTGTCATCGGAGCAGCGCGTGCGGAAGGACCTGTGGGGACATGGGGACATGTGGGGACCCTTGGGGACATTTGGGGACACTCAGCGCTATCACAGTGCCTCATAGCCACCCATAGGGACACTTGGGGACCCTTGGGGACATTGGCGGTCACTCACTGTCGCAGCTCGGCCTTGACGGGTGCCGACACGCGGGGGTAGGGAGCCCCTTGGGGACACTTGGGGACACTGTAGCCCCTCATAAGAATACATGGAGACACTTAGGGATGTGTGGGGCCCCTTGGGGACATTTGGGGACACTTGGTGCTATCACAGCCCCTCATAGCCACCCATAGGGACACATGGGGACATGTGGGGACCCCTAGGGACACTTGGGGACATTTGGGGACACTCACTGGCGCAGCTCGGCCTTGACGGGCGCCAACACGCGGGGTAGGGAGCCCCTTGGGGACACTTGGGGACACTGTAGCCCCTCATAAGAATACATGGAGACACTTAGGGATGTGTGGGGCCCCTTGGGGACCCTTGGGGACATTGGGGACACTCGGGGACATTTGGGGACACTCACTGCCGCAGCTTGGCCTTGACGGGCGCCAACACGTGGGGGCAGGGAGCCCCTTGGGGACACTTGGGGACACTGTAGCCCCCCATAGGAACACATGGGAACCCTTGGGGACACGTGGGGACCCTTGGGGACACGTGGGGACACTCGGGGACATTCGCGGTCACTCACTGCCGCAGCTCGGCCTTGACGGGTGCCGACACGCGGGGGTAGGGAGCCCCTTGGGGACACTTGGGGACACTTGGTGCTATCACAGCCCCTCATAGCCACCCATAGGAACACGTGGGGACCCCTGGGGACACTTGGGGACCCTTGGGGACATTTGGGGACACTCACTGTCGCAGCTTGGCCTTGACGGGCACCGACACGGGCGAGTAGGGAGCCCCTTGGGGACACTTAGGCACTATCACAGCCCCTCATAATTGTCCTTGGGGACCCTTGGGGACACATGGGAACCCTTGGGGACATTCGGGGACATGTGGGGCCACTCACTGTCGCAGCTCGACCTTGACGGGCAACAACACGTGTGGGCAGGGAGCCCCTTGGGGACACTGTAGCCCCCCTTGGGGACACTGTAGCCCCCCATGGGGACATGTGGGAACCCTTGGGGACCCCTGGGGACAGTTGGGGACCCTTGGGGACATGTGGGGCCACTCACTGTCGCAGCTCGGCCTTGACGGGCGCCGACACGCGGGGGTAGGGAGCCCCTTGGGGACACCTGGGGACACTGTAGCCCCCCTTGGGGACCCTGTAGCCCCCCATGGGGACACGTGGGGACCCTTGGGGCCCCTTGGGGACATTTGGGGACACTCGGGGACATTCGCGGTCACTCACTGTCGCAGCTCGGCCTTGACGGGCGCCGACACGCGGGGGCAGGGAGCCCCTTGGGGACACTTGGGGACACTATAGCCCCTCATAAGAATACATGGAGACACTTAGGGATGTGTGGGGTCCCTTGGGGACCCTTGGGGACATTTGGGGACACTCACTGCCGCAGCTCGGCCTTGACGGGTGCCGACACGCGGGGGTAGGGAGCCCCTTGGGGACACTTGGGGACACTGTAACCTCCCTTGGGGCCACTGTAGCCCCTCATAGGAACACATGGGACCCTTGGGGACACTGTACCCCCCCATGGGGACCCTTGGGGACATTGGGGACACTCACTGTCGCAGCTCGGCCTTGACGGGCGCCGACACGCGGGGGTAGCAGACCCCGAAGAGGCCGCACGCCGACGTGCGCGACGTGAACCAGTCGCCCCCCGCCAGGCGCTTGACCAGGGGCACGAAGTGGCCCTCGAGCGCGGGCGGCGAGTGCTCCTGCGACACGGCGCGCAGCGACTCCACCGCCTTGTCCCGCACCACCGTCTCCTCCACCGTGGCCAGCGACTCCAGCGGCGGCTGCGGGGGCAGAAAACAGCGAAAAAACGGTGAAAAACGGTGAAAAAACGGTAAAAAACGGTGAAGGAACGGTGAAAAACGGCCCCAGACAACCCCGGAACGGCCCTAGAGACCCAGATCTGCCCTAAGGTCCTTCACTGTGGGCAGCGACTCCAGCGCCTTGTCCTGCCCCACCGTCTCCTCCACCGTGGCCAGCGACTCCAGCGGCGGCTGCGGGGGTGAAAAATGGAGAAAAAACGGTGAAAAACGGTGAAAAAACGGGGAAAAACGGTGAAAAAACGGGGAAAAACGGTGAAGGAACGGTGAAAAACGGCCCCAGACAACCCCGGAACGGCCCTAGAGACCCAGATCTGCCCTGAGGTCCTTCACTGTGGGCAGCGACTCCAGCGCCTTGTCCCGCACCAGCGTCTGCTGCACCGTGGTCAGCGACTCCAGCGGCGGCTGCGGGGGAAAACAGTGAAAAAACGGTGAAAAACGGTGAAAAAACGGCGAGAAACGGTGAAAAAACGGTGAAAAACGGCCCCAGACAACCCCAGATCTGCCCCAGGGTCCTTCACTGTGGGCAGCGACTCCACCGCCTTGTCCCGCACCACCGTCTGCTGCACCGTGGCCAGCGACTCCAGCGGCGGCTGCGGGGGTGAAAAATGGAGAAAAAACGGTGAAAAACGGTGAAAAAACGGTGAAAAACGGTGAAGGAACGGTGAAAAACGGCCCCAGATAACCCCGGAACGGCCCTAGAGACCCAGATCTGCCCTAGGGTCCTTCACTGTGGGCAGCGACTCCAGTGGCAGCTGCAGGGGGAAAACGGGGAGAAAACGGTGAAAAAATGGTGAAAAACGGTGAAGGAATGGTGAAAAACGGTTAAAAAATGGTGAAGGAACGGTGAAAAACGGCCCCAGACAACCCCAGAACGGCCCTAGAGACCCAGATCTGCCCCAGGGTCCTTCACTGTGGGCAGCGACTCCAGCGGCAGCTGTGGGGGGAAAACGGGGAGAAAACGGGGAGAAACGGTGAAAAAACAGCAAGAAACGGTGAAATAATGGCGAGAAACGGTGAAGAAACGGTGAAAAACGGCCCCAGACAACCCCGGAACGGCCCTAGAGACCCAGATCTGCCCCAGGATCCTCCACCGTGACCTGGGAATCCAGGAGCGGCTGCGGGGGGAAAACGGGGAGAAACGGGGAGAAACGGTGAAAAACGGTGAAAAAACGGTGAAAAACGGCCCCAGACAACCCCAGAACGGCCCTAGAGACCCAGATCTGCCCCAGAATCCTCCACCGTGACCTGGGAATCCAGGAGCGGCTGCGGGTGGAAAACGAGGAGAAAACGGTGAAAAAATGGTGAAAAACCGTGAAGGAATAGTGAAAAACGGTGAAAAACGGTGAAGGAACGGTGAAAAACGGCCCCAGACAACCCCGGAACGGCCCTAATGACCCAGATCTGCCCTAAGGTCCTTCACTGTGGGCAGCGACTCCAGCAGCAGCTGCGGCGGGAGAAAATAGCGAAAAAACGGTTAAAATGGTGAAAAACGGTGAAAAACGGTGAAGAAACGGTGAAAAACGGCCCCAGATAACCCTGGAAGGGCCCTAGAGACCCAGATCTGCCCTAGGGTCCTTCACTGTGGGCAGCGACTCCAGCGGCAGCTGTGGGGGAAAACGGGGAGAAACGGGGAAAAATGGTGAAAAAACGGTGAAAAATGGTGAAAAAATGGGGAGAAACGGCGAAGAAACGGTGAAAAACGGTGAAGAAACGGCCCTAGAGACCCAGATCTGCCCCAGGATCCTCCACCGTGACCTGGGAATCCAGCGGAGGCTGCAGGGAGGAAACAGGGAGAAATGGGGAAGGAACGGGGAGAAACGGTGAAGAAACGATGAAAATGAGTGAAAAATAGTGAAAAACGGTGAAAAAACGGGCAAAAACGGCCCAAAAAACCCTGGAATGACCCTAGAGACCCAGATCTGCCCCAGGACCCTCCGCTGTGACCTGGGAATCCAGCGGGGGGAGAAAATGGGGAGAAAACTGCGAAAAAACGGGGGGAAACGGGGTAGAAACGAGGGAAAAATGGGCAAAACAGGGCGAAACGTGAAAGAAACGAGGAAGAAAAGGGCAAAAATGAGGAGAAATGGTGAAAAACTGGGGGAAATGTGGAAGAAATGTTGGGAAAATGGGGGGAAACAGGGGGAAGGAGGGCAGGGGAGCGCGGTGGCCGCAATGTCCCCATGTCCCCACATTGTCCCCATGTCCCCACGCTGTCCCCACGTCCCCATGATGTCCCCGCATTGTCCCCATGTTCTGTGTCCCCACAATGTCCCCATGTCCCCACATTGTCCCCATGATGTCCCTGTGTCCCCACGATGTCCCCGCATTGTCCCCATGTCCCCGCATTGTCCCCATGTCCCCGCATTGTCTCCATGTCCTGTGTCCCCACGATGTCCCCGCACTGTCCCCATGTCCCCAATGTCCCCACATTGTCCCCAATGTCCCCATGTCCTCACCAGCAGGCAGTGCACGAACTCGGGGCCACCCACGAGCGCCGTGAACGTCCCCATGTCCCCGCATTGTCCCCATGTCCCCACGATGTCCCCATGTCCCCATGCCCTGTGTCCCCATGATGTCCCCAATGTCCCCATGATGTCCCCAATGTCCCCATGTCCTCACCAGCAGGCAGTGCACGAACTCGAGGCCGCCCACGAGCGCCGTGAACGTCCCCATGTCCCCACGATGTCCCCATGTCCTGTGTCCCCACGATGTCCCCAATGTCCCCATGTCCCCACAATGTCCCCACGATGTCCCCAATGTCCCCATGTCCTCACCAGCAGGCAGTGCACGAACTCGGGGCCGCCCACGAGCGCCGTGAACGTCCCCATGTCCCCACATTGTCCCCATGTCCTGTGTCCCCACGATGTCCCCAATGTCCCCATGTCCCCACAATGTCCCCAATGTCCCCACATTGTCCCCATGTCCCCATGTCCTCACCAGCAGGCAGTGCACGAACTCGGGGCCGCCCACGAGCGCCGTGAACGTCCCCATGTCCCCACATTGTCCCCATGTCCTGTGTCCCCACGATGTCCCCACGCTGTCCCCATGTCCCCACGCTGTCCCCATGTCCCCATGATGTCCCCATGTCCCCACGATGTCCCCAATGTCCCCATGTCCTCACCAGCAGGCAGTGCACGAACTCGGGGCCACCCACGAGCGCCGTGAACGTCCCCATGTCCCCGCATTGTCCCCATGTCCCCACGATGTCCCCATGTCCCCATGATGTCCCCAATGTCCCCACATTGTCCCCATGTCCCCATGTCCTCACCAGCAGGCAGTGCACGAACTCGGGGCCGCCCACGAGCGCCGTGAACGTCCCCAGCTGCTCGGCCAGCGCCAGCAGGACCTCGTCCTCGTCGTAGATGGTGTCTGGGGACAGCCGAGAGCCACCGTGTCCCCAACGGGGCCATGGTGTCCCCAACGGGGCCGTCGTGTCCCCAACGGGGCCGCAGGGTCCCCTCCCGCGGCCACAGGTCCCTCCGTGTCCCCCCATGTCCCTCAATGCCCCCCAATGTCCCTCAATGTCCCCTCACATTCCCGTGTCCCCACGTCCCTCAATGTCCCCCCGTGTCCCCTACATCCCCCCATGTCTCTGTGTATCCCATGTTCCTCAATATCCCCTCAGTGTCCCCCAATGTCCCCCCATGTCCCCTCACATCCCCGTGTCCCCATGTCCCTCATTGTCCCCCCATGTCCCTCAATGTCCCTCCATGTCCCCCAGTGTCTCCCCAAATCCCTCCATATCCCTCAATGTCCCCATGTCCCTCCGCGTCCCGCCATGTCCCCAATGTCCCCTCACATCCTCCCATGTCCCTCAATGTCCCCCCATATTCCTCAACGTCTTCTCATGTCCCCCAATGGCCCCCCATGTCCCCTCACATCCCATGTCCCCCCATGTCCCTCCATATCCCCCAGGGTCTCCCCATGTCCCTCCATGTCCCACCATGTCCCCAATGTCCCCTCGCATCCTCCCATGTCCCTCAATGTCCCCCCATATTCCTCAATGTCCCCTCATGTCCCCCAATGGCCCCCCATGTCTCCTCACATCCCCGTGTCCCCATGTCCCTCATTGTCCCCCCATGTCCCCCCGTGTCCCCCATGTCCCCTCACATCCCTTGTCCCCCCATGTCCCTCCATATCCCCCAGGGTCTCCCCATGTCCCTCCATGTCCCACCATGTCCGCAATGTCCCTTTGCATCCTCCCATGTCCCTCAATGTCCCCACATGTCCCTCAAAGTCCCCCCATGTCCCCCCATGTCTCTGTATATCCCCCCATATTCTTCAATGTCCTCTCATGTCCCTCAATGGCCCCCCATGTCCCTCAATGGCCCCCCATGTCCCCCCATGTCCCTCAATGTCCCCCACATCCCCCCGTGTCCCCCCATGTCTCTGTATATCCCCCCATATTCCTCAATGTCCCCTCATGTCCCTCAATGTCCCCCCATGTCCCTCCACATCCCCCCGTGTCCCCATGTTCCCTCATGTCCCCTCACATCCCTTGTCCCCCCATGTCCCTCCATATCCCCCAGGGTCTCCCCATGTCCCTCCGCGTCCCGTCATGTCCCCAGTGTCCCCTCGCATCCTCCCATGTCCCCCCATCTCCCTCAATGTCCCCATGTCCCCTCACATCCCTCCATATCCCCCCGTGTCCCCATGTCCCCCGTCCTCCCGTGTCCCTCCATATCCCCCAATGTCCCCATGTCCCCAATGTCCCCCCATATCCCCCTGTGTCTCCATGTCCCCGCATGTCCCTCCATATCCCCCTGTGTCCCCATGTCCCTCCCTGTCCCATTTCCTCCTTTCCCCATTGTCCCCAATGTCTCCCCATGTCCCCGATGTCCCTCAATGTCCTCTCATGTCCCCCCATGTCCCTCACTGTCCCATTGCCACCAATGTCCCTCCATGTGCCCCATGTCCCCTTTTCCCATATCCCCCTGTCCCCAATGTCCCCCCCATGTCCCCCAACGTCCTCAATGTCCCCCATGTCCCTCCACGTCCCCCATGTCCCGGTGTCCCCATTGTCCCCCTGTGTCCCTCCATGTCCCCCCGTATCCCCATTGTCCCCATGTCCCTCCATGTCCCCTCTGTCCACACTGTCCCCCATGTCCCCAATGTCTCCCCATGTCCCCCCCATATCCCCCAACGTACTCAATGTCCCCCGTGTCCCCAATATCCCCATGTCTCCAGTGTCCTCCATGTCCCTCCCATGTCCCCCCATGTCCCCCTCATATCCCCCAATGTCCCCAATGTTCCCCTCATGTCCCCCAATGTCCCCAATGTTCCCCTCATGTCCCCCAACGTCCCCCCATGTCCCCCAATGTCCCCCACTTTCTCATGTCTCCAATGTCCATGTCCCAAATGTCTCCCCATGACCCCAATGTCCCCCCATGTCCCCAATGTCCCCCCATGTCCCCAATGTCCCCAATGTCTCCCCGTGTCCCCCATGTCCCCCCATGTCCCCAGTGTCACCTGTGAGGAAGGGCAGCAGCTCGCTGCGGGTCCTCTCCACGCCCAGGGCCAGCGCGATGGTCGACAGCTTCTTGATGCTGTTCAGCCGCAGCTGGGGGAGAAAACCACGCATCAACCCCAAATTGGGCCCAAAAAAAACCCGAAACGGGCAAAAAAAAAACGCCCCAAATGGGTAAAAATCCCCCCGCTCGCCGCCCATTGGCTGCCGCGCGCTGGGCCCGCCCCCGCGGCGCGCCCTCATTGGCCGCCCGCGGGGGGCGCCGCCCCCGCCGCAGAGGGGCGCCGCGGAGCAGGGGGGCGCCGCTGAAGCCCCGCCCCGCGGCCAATCAGCGCGGCGGGCGGGGGTAAACGGACAGCACCGGCAGCCAATCAGCGGCCGCGCTTCGTCGCCGCAACAAGGCGGGCGAGCTCGGGGGGGCTCGGAACCACTCGGGGCCGCTCGGAGGGGCTCGGGACCACTCGGGGGGGCTCGGAGGGACTCGGGACCACTCGGGGCTCCTCGGCGGGAGCTCGGGGGGGATTCGGGGCCGCTCGGGGGCTCCTCGGAACCGCTCGGGGCCGCTCGGGTTCGTGGTACCTCCCCGGGTTCGGAGGGGCTCGGGGCCGCTCGGGACGAGCTCGGGGGGGACTCGGGTTCGCTCGGAACCGCTCGGGGCCGCCCGGGTTCGTGGTACCTCCCCGGGTTCGGGTGTCCTCGGCACCGCTCGGGGGCGGCTCCTCGGAACCGCTCGGGACCGCCTGGGTTCGTGGTACCTCCCCGGGTTCGGAGGGGCTCGGGGCCGCTCGGGGGGGCTCGGGTCCACTCGGGGGGGGTTCGGAGGGGCTCGGGGGCTCCTCGGAATCGCTCGGAACCGCTCGGGTTCGCGGCATCTCCCCGGGTTCGGAGGGGCTCGGGAGGACTCGGGGCACCTCGGGGGTACTCGGAACCGCTCGGGTTCGCGGCATCTCCCCGGGTTCGGAGGGCGGGCTCGGGCCACTCGGCGGGGATTCGGGCGCCGCGGGGGCGGCTCCTCGGAACCGCTCGGAACCGCTCGGAGCCGCCCGGGTTCGTGGTATCTCCCCGGGTTCGGGAGGACTCGGGGCCGCTCGGGGGCTCCTCGGAACCGCTCGGGTTCGCGGTATCTCCTCGGGTTCGGAAGAGCTCGGGGCCGCTCGGGGAGGTTCGGGAGGACTCGGGACCGCTCGGGGGGATTCCGGGGGCCTCGGGGCCGCTTGGGGGCTCCTCGGAACCGCTCGGGGCCGCCCGGGTTCGCGGTATCTCCCGGATTCGGAGGGGCTCGGGGCCGCTCGGGTGGATTCGGGGGAACTCGGGTGGATCGGGGGGGGTTCGGGAGGACTCGGGCCGCTCGGGGGGTTCGGGGGTTCTCGGGGCGCTCGGGGGGCTCGGGTGTCCTCGGCACCGCTCGGGGGCTCCTCGGAACCGCTCGCAGCCGCCCGGGTTCGCGGTATCTCCCGGGTTCGGAGGGGCTCGGGGCCACTCGGGTGTCCTCGGCACCGCTCGGGGCGGCTCCCGACAGGCGCCTCCGCGGCTTCGGAGCCGCTCGGGGCCTCCCCGCAGCCTCCCGGCTCCCACGAGCGCTCTGCATCGCTCGTGCCGGCCCCGCGGGGCTCCCCGACATGTCCCCGGGTCGCGGCCCCTCGCCCCCCGGTACCTGCACGTCCTCGTTGCGCAGCTCGTCGATGAGCACCGCGATGGGGTAGAGCGAGTCGTCCCCGTCCGCCGCCGCCATCTTGCCCGCGCCCTCACTGAGCCGCCGCCGCACGGGGCCGCCCCGGCCGCCGCCGCTGCCGCAGGGGCGGCGCCGCGCGCTCATTGGCTGCCGCCGGCCGGCGGCGCCGCGCTCATTGGCCGCCGCGGGAACGCCCGCCCCCCCCGCGCGCTGATTGGATGGGGGCGCTGAGGCGGCTTCCGGCGGCCGCGGTCGCCCGGCTGGGGGCTGCGTTTTGGGGCGGATTCTGCCCGGTTTGGGGCGAATTTCGCCCCTTTTGGGACAAACTACGACCCATTTGGGGCAGATTCCGCCCGGTTTGAGCAGATTCCGCCCGGTTTGAGCAGATTCCGCCCAGTTTTGAACGAATTCCGCGTATATAGGGCAGATTCCGCCCAGCTTGGGGGGATTTCCGCCCATTTTAGGGCGAATTCCGCCCATTTTAGGGCGAATTCTGCCCAGTTTGGGTCTCTCTGCCGCTCCGGGCGCCATTTTCCAGGAAAACCAAAACCAGGCGGGTACCAAAACGGGGTAAAAGTGGGTAAAAAGGGGAAGGCGGGGGGTGGAGGCCGCATCCGCAAGCCCCGCCCCCAGCCATTAGCCCCGCCCCTTCCACATAAGCCCCGCCCCGATGTGCCCCACCCACACAAGCCCAGCCCCCACTTCGAACCACGCCCCCTTCACCCGAGCCCCGCCCCGGGGGTTGACCACGCCCACAGTCATCACCCACCCCCCAGGTTCTGGCCCCGCCCCTCTCTGCCTAAGCCCCGCCCCTTCACAACACCCCGCCCCTTTAACCCCGCCCATCCACCCAAGCCCCGCCCCAACCCCATCCAGCAAGCCCCACCCCCCACCAATAACCCCACCCACCCAAGCCCCACCCTCCAACCCCGCCCCATCCAGCAAGCCCCACCCCCAATAACCCCGCCCACCCAAGCCCCGCCCTCCAACCCCACCCCCTCCAGCAAGCCCCACCCCCAATAACCCCGCCCACCCAAGCCCCGCCCTCCAACCCCACCCCATCCATCAAGCCCCACCCCCACCAATAGCCCCGCCCTCCAACCCCACCCCACCCACCAAGCCCCACCCCCACCACTAACCCCACCCACCCACTCACGCCCCGCCCTCACCAATAACCCCACCCACACAAGCCCCGCCCCACCCCAAATCCTCCCCACACCCCTCCCTCCACCCCACGCCCTCAAGCCCCACCCCTTAAGCCCCTCCCACCCCCTGGGCTCCGCCCACACAAGCGACTCCAAGGCGATTTATTTAAGCCCCTCCCACCCTTAGGCTCCGCCCACACGGACACACGAGTGACTCCAAGGCAATTTAAGCCCCTCCCACCCTTAGGCTCCGCCCACACGGACACACGAGTGACTCCAAGGCAATTTAAGCCCCTCCCACCCTTAGGCTCCGCCCACACGGACACACGAGTGACTCCAAGGCAATTTATTGGCAGCGCCCCCGGACGCCAGGGCCCCTTCCCGGACTCCTGGGCCCTTCTTGGACTCCAGGGCCCTTCCCGGACTCCTGGGCCCCTTCCCGGACGCCTGGGCCCTTTCCCGGATTCCAGGATCCAGGTAGGAAGGCACTTGGGTGGGGGGGGAAGACCAAAGGCAATGGGGGGGCCCGGATTCCGGGGCCCTTTCCCGGATTCCAGGGCCCCTTCCCGGATTCCAGGGCCCCTTCCCGGATTCCAGGGCCCCTTCCCGGACGCCGGGGCCCCTTCCCGGATTCCAGGGCCCCTTCCCGGGATTCCAGGGCCCCTTCCCGGATTCCGGGGCCCTTCCCGGACGCCGGGGCCCTCACACGTGTCCCCGTTGCCGTAGCTGCTCCAGCAGCTCCGGGACCCCCGGCAGGACCCGGCCGGGCTCCCGGGGGGGGGGCTCGGCCAGCGCCAGCACCCGCGGGCCCCCCCGCAGGGCCACCCCCAGCTCCTCCGGCGTCACCCGCTCCAGGGGCTTCTTCTTGGCCTTCTGCGGGGACAATGGGGGACATTGGGGACATTGGGGACATTGGGGGACATTGGGGACATGGGAGACACGGGGGACACAGGGACACGGAGGGTCAGGGGGACACAGGACAATGGGGGGACATGGCGGGACACGGGGACGTGGAGGGTCAGGGGGACGCGGGGATAATGGGGGACATTGGGGGACACTAGGGACATGCGGCCATGGGGGGACACGGGACAATGGGGGACATGGGGACAATGGGGGACATGGGGGACACGGGGGACACAGGGACACGGAGGGTCAGGGGGACAATGGGGGACATGGGGACATGGGGGGACATGGAGGGACACGGGGACAATGGGGGACGCGGGGGGACACAGAGACATGGGAGACATTGGGGACATGCGGCCATGGGGGGACATGGGGACAATGGGGGACATTGGGGACATGGGGGACACGGGGGACACAGGGACACGGAGGGTCAGGGGGACAATGGGGGACATGGGGACATGGGGGGACATGGAGGGACAGGGGGACAATGGGGGACGTGGGGGGACACAGAGACATGGGAGACATTGGGGACATGGGGACATGGGGTCAATGGGGGACATTGGGGACATTGGGGACATGGAGGGACACGGGGATGCAGCGGGTCAGGGGGACGTGGGGACAATGGGGGACATGGGGGGACACTGGGGACATGCGGCCATGGGGGGACACGGGACAATGGGGGACATGGGGGACAATGGGGACATGGGGACAATGGGGGACACGGGGGACACAGGGACACGGAGGGTCAGGGGGACATGGGGGACAATGGGGGACATTGGGACATGGGGGACAATGGGGGACATTGGGGACATGGGGGGACATGGAGGGACACGGGGACAATGGGGGACAATGGGGACATGCGGCCATGGGGGGACATGGGGACACAGTGGGTCAGGGGGACATGGGACAAATAGGGACATGGGGGACAATGGGGGACAATGGGGACATGTGGCCATGGGGGTACATGGGGGGACATGGGGACACGGTAGGTCGGGGGACACAGGGAAAATGGGGGACATTGGGGACATGGGGGGACATGGAGGGACACGGGGATGCGGCGGGTCAGGGGGACACGGGGACATGGGGGACAATGGGGCACACTGGGGACATGGGGACAATGGGGGACATGAGGACATGGGGGACACGTGGACGCGGAGGGTCGGGGGACACGGGGACAATGGGGGGCATGGGGGACATGGGGGACACGGGGGGACATGGAGACATTGGGGTCAGGGGGACATGAGACAATGGGGGACATTGGGGACACGGGGGACACAGGGACACGGAGGGTCAGGGGGACACGGGACAATGGGGGACATTGGGGGACATTTGGGACATGGGGACACAGGGACGCGGCAGGTCAGGGGGACATGGGGGACAATCGGGGACATGGGGGACAATGGGGGACAATGGGGGACATTGGGGACAATGGGGGGACATGGGGGGACACGGGGACGCGGAGGGTCAGGGGGACGCGGGGATAATGGGGGACTTGGGGACATGGGGGACAATGGGGGACGTGGGGGGACACAGAGACATGGGAGACATTGGGGACATGCGGCCATGGGGGGACATGAGGAACATGGGGGGACATGGAGGACATGGGGGGACACGGGAACATGAGGGACAATGGGGACGTGGGGCACATGGGGGACATGGGGGGACATGGGTGGACATGGGGATGTGGGGGACAATGGGGGACCTGTGGACATGGGGGGCCATGCGGGGACACGGGGACATGGGAGACATTGGGGACATTGGGGACACGGTGCCACTCACCATGATGGCGGGCAGCGTCGCGTTTTGGGGGTACATTAGGTGACATTGGTGACATTAGGTGACATTGGGGTGGCAGTAGGTGGCAGTAGGTGACACTAGGTGACATTGGGGACAGTAGGCGACATAGGGGACACTGGGGACACGGTGGCACTCACCATGATGGCGGGCAGCGTCGCGTTTTGGGGGTACATTAGGTGACATTGGTGACATTAGGTGACATTGGGGTGGCAGTAGGTGGCAGTAGGTGACATTGGGGACACTGGGGACATGGTGGCACTCACCATGATGGCGGGCAGCGTGGTGTTTTGTGGGTACATTAGGTGACACTGATGACATTAGGTGACGTTGGGGTGGCAGTAGGTGGCAGTAGGTGACAGTAGGTGACATTGAGGTGACACTAGGTGACACCAGGTGACACTAGGTGACAGTAGGTGACACTCACCATGATGGCGGGCAGCGTGGCGTTTTGGGGGTACATTAGGTGACATTAGGTGACATTGGGGTGGGAGTAGGTGACAGTAGGTGGCAGTAGGTGACACTAGGTGACACTAGGTGACAGTAGGTGACACTAGGTGACATTGAGGTGACACTGGTGACACTAGGTGACATTGAGGTGCCACTCACCATGATGGCGGGCAGCGTGGTGTTTTGGGGGTACATTAGGTGACATTGGTGACATTAGGTGACATTGGGGTGGCAGTAGGTGGCAGTAGGTGACAGTAGGTGACAGTAGGTGACATTGGGGACACTGGGGACACGGTGTCACTCACCATGATGGCGGGCAGGGTCGCGTTTTGGGGGTACATTAGGTGACATTGGTGACATTAGGTGACATTGGGGTGGCAGTAGGTGACAGTAGGTGACACTAGGTGACATTGAGGTGACATTGGTGACATTGAGGTGACACTAGGTGACATTGGGGACACTCACCATGATGGCGGGCAGCGTGGCGTTTTGGGGGTACATTAGGTGACACTGGTGACATTAGGTGACATTGGGGTGGCAGTAGGTGACAGTAGGTGACATTAGGTGACATTGAGGTGACACTAGGTGACAGTAGGTGACATTGGGGTGACATTGGTGCCACTCACCATGATGGCGGGCAGCGTCGCGTACCGCGGCACGTTCAGCCGCAGATCGGCCGTCACCAGCGCCGGCAGCCGCAGCCGCAGGGTCTCGGTGCCACCGTCCACCTCGCGCTGCACACGGAGCCCCTGTCCCTCGGGGACAAGGGACGACGCGCACGTGGCCTGGGGACACGGGGACACAGGGGGACGTCACACGGGTCACACGTCACATGTGTCACACATGTCACACGTGTCACACGTCGCAGGGTCTCGGTGCCACCGTCCACCTCGCGCTGCACACGGAGGGACCCCCCGTCCTCGGGGACAAGGGACGACGCGCACGTGGCCTGGGGGGACATGGGGACACGGGGGGATGTCACACATGTCACACGGGTCACATGGGTCACACGGGTCACGCATGGTAGGGGTCACACGGGTCACACGTCACACAGGTCACACGGGTCACATGTCGCACGGGTCACACGGGTCACACGTGTCACACGGGTCATGCATGGCAGGGTCACACAGGTCACACATGTCACACAGATCACACATGTCACACATGTCACACATGTCACACATGTCACACATGTCACACGTGTCACACGTCGCAGGGTCTCGGTGCCACCGTCCACCTCGCGCTGCACCCGGAGGGACCCCCCGTCGGGGACAAGGGACGACGCGCACGTGGCCTGGGGGGACACGGGGACACGGGGACACGTCACACGGGTCACATGTGTCACACGGGTCACACATGGCAGGGTCATACGGGTCACACATCACACATGTCACACAGGTCACATGTGTCACACGGGTCACACATGGCAGGGGTCACACAGGTCACACGGGTCACACGGGTCACACATGGCAGGGGTCACACGGGTCACACAGGTCACATGGGTCACGCATGGCAGGGGTCACACAGGTCACACAGGTCACACAGGTCACATGGGTCACGCATGGCAGGGTCACACGGGTCACATGTCACACGGGACACACAGATCACGTGTGTCACACAGGTCACACATGGCAGGGTCACACGGGTCACACGTCACACAGGTCACACGGGTCACATGTCACATGGGTCACACGGGTCACACGGGTCACATGGGTCACGCGTATCACGGGTCACACCGGTCATGCATATCACACGTGTCACGTGTGGCACGGGTCACACGTCGCACAGGTCACACCGGTCACATGTGGCACAGGTCACACATGTCACACGGGTCACACAGGTCACACATGTCACACGGGTCACACATGCCACACGTGGCACGGGTCACGCAGGTCACACGTGTCACACACATCACGCGTGGCACAGGTCACACGGGTCACGCATGGCATGGGTCACGCAGGTCACGTGTCACACGGGTCACGCAGGTCACACATGTCACGCGTGGCACGGGTCACACAGGCCATGTGTATCACATGGGTCACACGTGGCATGGGTCACATGTCGCACATGTGTCACACCAGTCACATGGGTCATTTGTATCACATGGGTCACGCATGTCACACAGGTCACGTGTCACCCGGCAGGTCACGTGAGCGGGTCACCCGGCTCACACACATCACATGGGTCACGCGTGTCACATGGGTCACATGGCTCCCAGCATGCCCCACTCACGCGTGTCCCAGAACGGACCACGACCCTCCCAACATGGCCGCCCTCATGGTCCTCCCAACATGGCCGCCCCCCATGGTCCTCCCAACATGGCCGCCCCCTCCATGGTCCTCCCAACATGGCCGCCCCCCCCATGGCCCTCCCAACATGGCCGCCCCCCATGGACCTCCCAACATGGCCGCCCCCATGGACCTCCCAACATGGCCGCCCCTCCATGGCCCTCCCAACATGGCCGCCCCCCATGGTCCTCCCAACATGGCCGCCCCCCCATGGACCTCCCAACATGGCCGCCCCCCATGGACCTCCCAACATGGCCGCCCCCCCATGGACCTCCCAACATGGCCGCCCCTCCATGGCCCTCCCAACATGGCCGCCCCCCATGGTCCTCCCAACATGGCCGCCCCCCCCCATGGCCCTCCCAACATGGCCGCCCCCCCATGGACCTCCCAACATGGCCGCCCTCCATGGACCTCCCAACATGGCCGCCCCCCATGGACCTCCCAACATGGCCGCCCCCCATGGTCCTCCCAACATGGCCGCCCCCATGGACCTCCCAACATGGCCGCCCCCACGGCGCAGCCCTCCCATCATGGCCGCCCCCGCGGTCCTCCCAGGGGTCCTCCCGGCTCCCAGGATGCCCCGGGGCACCTGGGGCCAGTCCAGCAGCGCCGCCAGCATCGGCCCCGTCTGGCTGCAGTCGTCGTCGATGGCCTGGGGGGGGGGTGGTCACGTGACCACACGAGGGCACGTGACCCCCCCATACCCTCCATATGTCCCCTATATCCCCCATACCCCCATATGTCCCCTATATCCCCATACGTCCCTATGGATTTCCTATACCCCACACATCTCCTATACCCCCCACACGCCCCCTATACATCCCTATGGATTCCCTATATGCTCCCACACGTCCCCTATACATCCCTATGGATTCCCTATATGCTCCCACATGTCCCCTATAGCCCCCCCGCACATCCCCTATACATCCCTATGGATTCCCTATACCCCCCGACACGTCCCCTATACCCCCCCACACCTCCCCTATACACCCCTATGGACTCCCTATACCCCCTGACACGTCCCCTATACTCCCCCACACGTCCCCTATACATCCCTATGGACTCCCTATACCCCTTGACACGTCCCCTATACCCCCCCACACATCCCCTATACACCCCTATGGATTCCCTATACCCCCCACACGTCCCCTATACCCCCCCACACACATCCCCTATACATCCCTATGGATTCCCTATACCCCACACATCTCCTATACCCCCCACACGTCCCCTATACATCCCTATGGATTCCCTATATCCCCCCACATGTCCCCTATACTCCCCCATACATCCCCTATCCATCCCTATGGATTCCTGACACGTCCCCTATACACCCCTATGGATTTCCTATACCCCACACACATCCCCTATAGTCCCACACACGTCCCCTATACATCCCTATGGATTCCCTATATGCTCCCACATGTCCCCTATAGCCCCCCGGCACATCCCCTATACACCCCTATGGACTCCCTATACCCCCTAACCCTAACCCTATACCCCCCCCCACGTCCCCTATACACCCCTATGGATTCCCTATACCCCCCACATGTCCCCTATACATCCCTATGGATTCCCTATACCCCCCCACACGTCCCCTATACCCCCCCCCACGTCCCCTATACACCCCTATGGATTCCCTATACCCCCCGACACATCTCCTATACCCCCCCCCATGTCCCCTATACACCCCTATGGATTCCCTATACCCCCCGACACGTCCCCTATATCCCCCACACATCCCCTATACACCCCTATGGATTCCCTATACCCCCCACACGTCCCCTATACCCCCCCACACGTCCCCTACATATCCCTATGGATTCCCTATACCCTCCCACATGTCCCCTATACCCCCCCGCACGTCCCCTATACACCCCTATGGATTCCCTATACCCCCCCCCCACGTCCCCTACATATCCCTATGGATTCCCTATACCCTCCCACACGTCCCCTATACCCCCCCGCACGTCCCCTATACACCCCTATGGATTCCCTATACCCCCCCCCACGTCCCCTACATATCCCTATGGATTCCCTATACCCTCCCACACGTCCCCTATACATCCCTATGGATTCCTGACACGTCCCCTATACCCCCCCGACACGTTCCCTATACACCCCTATGGATTCCCTATACCCTCCCACACGTCCCCTATAACCCCCCCACATGTCCCCTATACATCCCTATGGATTCCCTATGCCCCACACGTCCCCTATACCCCCCACACATGTCCCCTATACATCCCTATGGATTCCCTATGCCCCACACGTCCCCTATACCCCCCACACATGTCCCCTATACATCCCTATGGATTCCCTATACCCCACACGTCCCCTATACTCCCACACGTCCCCTATACCCCCCCCACACGTCCCCTATACATCCCTATGGATTCCCTATACTCTCCCACATGTCCCCTATACTCCCCCACACATCCCCTATACATCCCTATGGATTCCCTATACCCCACACGTCCCCTATACCTCCCCACACGTCCCCTATACACCCCTATGGATTCCCTATAACCCCCGACACGTCCCCTATACCCCCCCCACGTTCCCTATACACCCCTATGGATTCCCTATACCCCCGACACGTCCCCTATATCCCCCCACACGTCCCCTATACACCCCTATGGATTCCCTATACCCCCTGACACGTCGCCTATATCCCCCCATATGTCCCCTATACACCCCTATGGATTCCCTATACCCCCCACATGTCCCCTATACCCCCCCCACGTCCCCTATACACCCCTATGGATTCCCTATACCCTCCCACACGTCCCCTATACATCCCTATGGACTCCCTATACCCCCCACACGTCCCCTATACTCCCCCCATACGTCCCCTATACATTCCTATAGGCACCGGCTTGCCCAGCAGCCTGAGGTGTCACACGGATCCCCAGGCCCCATAGGTGCCCATAGCCCCCTGCACCCCCCATATGACCTGCATAGGTCCCCATAGGTCCCTACACATCCCCTATTGGTCCCTATATGTCCCCTACAGGTCCCCATACATCCCCTATAAATCCTTATATGTTGCCTACACATCCCCATAGATCTCCTATAAGTACCTATATGACTCTATACATCCCCCATAGCTCCCCATAGATCCCTATACGTCCCCATAAGTCCCTATACGGTCCTTATACATCCCCATACATCCCTTTACATTCCCTATAGCTCCCTATATGTTTGCTATACATCTTCATAGGTCCATATATGTCCCCATATGCTCCTATAGATCCCTATACATCCCCTATAGCTCCCTGTAAGTCCCCATATGTCCCCTATAGGTCCCTATACACCCCAAAGGTTCCCTATATGTCCCCATATGTCCCCTATAGGTCCCCATAGGTCCCTATACCTCACTTGTAGGTCCCCATAGGTCCCTACATGTCCCCTGCACGTCCCCATAGATCCCCTATAAGTCCCTACATGGTCTCTAGAAGTCCCTACACGTTCCCTATATGTCCCCTAGAGGTCCCCATAGGTACCTATACGTGCCCCATAGGTCCCTACACATCCCCATAGGTCCCCTATATGTCATCATAGGTCCCTATATGTCCCTATACACTCTCTATACATCCTTATACATCCCAATAGGTCCCTTATATGTTCTCCATATGTCACCATAGGTCCCTATACATCCCCTATATGTTCCCCATAGGTCCCTATATGTCCCCATAGGTCCCTATGTGTTCCCTATATGTCCCCCTAGGTCCCTATATGTTCCCCATAGGTCCCTATACGTCCCCATAGGACCCTATATGTCCCTATACACTCCCTATAGGTCCCTATACATCCCCTATATGACCCCATAGGTCCCTATAGGTCCCCATAGGTCCCTATACATCCCCTATATGTTCCCCATAGGTCCCTATACGTCCCTATACACTCCCTATAGGTCTCTATACATCCCCTATATGACCCCATAGGTCCCTATATGTCCCCCTAGCTCCCTGTATGTTACCTATAGGTCCCCATAGGTTCCTATACGTCCCCTATATGTTCCCCATAGGTCCCTATACGTCCCTATACACTCCCTATACATCCCCTATAGGTCACCTATAGGTCCCTATACATCCCCTATATGACCCCATAGGTCCCTATATGTCCCCCTAGGTCCCTGTATGTTCCCTACAGGTCCCCATAGGTCCCTACACATCCCCTATATGTTCCCCATAGGTCCCTATACGTCCCCATACGTCCCTAAACGTCCCGATACACTCCCTATACATCCCCTATAGGTCCCCTATAGGTCCCTATACATCCCCTATATGACCCCATAGGTCCCTATATGTCCCCCTAGGTCCCTGTATGTTCCCTATAGGTCCCCATAGGTCCCTATACATCCCCTATATGTTCCCCATAGGTCCCTATACGTCCCCATAGGTCCCTATATGTCCCTATACGCTCCCTATAGGTCTCTATACATCCCCTATATGACCCCATAGGTCCCTATATGTCCCCCTAGGTCCCTGTATGTTCCCTATAGGTCCCCACAGGTCCCTATACATCCCCTATATGTTCCCCATAGGTCCCTATACGTCCCCATAGGTCCCTATATGTTCCCTATAGGTCACTTATAGGTCCCCATAGATCCCTATATGTTCCCTATACGTTCCTATGTGTTCCCTATAGGTCCCCATATGTCCCTATATGTTCCCTATAGGTCCCCATGTGTCCCTATACATCCCCTATATGTTCCCCATAGGTCCCTGTACGTCCCCATAGATCCCTATATGTTCCCTATACGTTCCTATATGTTCCCTATAGGTCCCCATAGGTCCCTATAGGTCCCCTGTAGGTCCCCATAGGTCCCCATAGGCCCCTATACATCCCCTATATGTTCCCCATAGGTCCCTATACGTCCCCATAGGTCCCTATATGACCCCATAGGTCCCTATATGTTCCCTATATGTCCCCCATAGGTCCCTATATGTTCCCTATAGGTCCCCATAGGTCCCTATACATCCCCTATATGTTCCCCATAGGTCCCTATATGTTCCCTATACGTCCCCCATAGGTCCCTATATGTTCCCTATAGGTCCCCATAGGTCCCTATACATCCCCTATATGTTCCCCATAGGTCCCTATACGTCCCCTATAGGTCCCTATAGGTCCCCTATACGTCCCCATAGGTCCCTATATGTTCCCTATAGGTCCCCATAGGCCCCTATACATCCTCTACATGTTCCCCATAGGTCCCTATACGTCCCCATAGGTCCCTATATTACCCCATAGGTCCCTATATGTTCCCTATAGGTCCCCATAGGTCCCTATACATCCCCTGTATGTTCCCCATAGGTCCCTATACGTCCCCTATAGGTCCCTATATGTCCCCTATACGTCCCCATAGGTCCCTATATGTTCCCTATAGGTCCCTACACGTCCCCTATAGGTCCCTATACGTCCCCTATAGGTCCCCATAGGTCCCTATATGTTCCCTATAGGTCCCCCTAGGTCCCTATACATCCCCTACATGTTCCCCATAGGTCCCTATACGTCCCCATAGGTCCCTATATGTTCCCTATACGTCCCCTATAGGTCCCTATATGTCCCCTATACGTCCCCATAGGTCCCTATATGTTCCCTATAGGTCCCTTATAGCTCCCCATAGATCCCTATATGTTCCCTATAGGTCCCCATATGTCCCCATAGGTCCCTATACATCCCCTATATGACCCCATAGGTCCCTATACGTCCCCATAGGTCCCTATACGTCCCCTATAGGTCCCCATAGGTCCCTATATGTTCCCTATACGTTCCTATATGTTCCCTATAGGTCCCTATAGGTCCCTATACATCCCCTATAGGTGCCCATAGGTCACCTGCTTGCCCAGCAGCACCAGGTCCGGGCGCTCCCGCCGCACCAGAGCCGCCAGCAGCCGCGCGACGTCCCAGGGCCCCGGAGCCGCCGCCGGAACCAGCAGCGCCCGGTCGGCGCCGAGCGCCAGCGCCGAGCGCAGGGCCTCCTGGGAAGGGCCCCGGCGTCCGGGTGAGCCGGGGAGGGGACGGGGAAGGGAAAGGGGCCCGGGAGGCCGGGAAGGGGCCCAGGAGTCCGGGAAGGGGCCAGGAGTCCGGGAAGGGGCCCAGGCGTCCGGGAAGGGGCCCGGGAGTCCGGGAAGGGCCCAGGAGTCCGGGAAGGGCCCAGGAATCCGGGAAGGGGCCCAGGAGTCCGGGAAAGGGCCCAGGAGTCCGGGAAGGGGCCCAGGAGTCCGGGAAGGGGCCCGGGAGGCCGGGAAGGGCCCAGGAGTCCGGGAAGGGCCCAGGAGTCCGGGAAGGGGCCCAGGCGTCCGGGAAGGGGCCCAGGAGTCCGGGAAGGGCCCAGGAGTCCGGGAAGGGGCCAGGAATCCGGGAAGGGGCCCAGGAATCCGGGAAGGGGCCCAGGAGTCCGGGAAAGGGCCCAGGAGTCCGGGAAGGGGCCCAGGAGTCCGGGAAGGGGCCCGGGAGGCCGGGAAGGGCCCAGGAGTCCGGGAAGGGCCCAGGAGTCCGGGAAGGGCCCAGGAGTCCGGGAAGGGGCCCAGGCGTCCGGGAAGGGGCCCAGGAGTCCGGGAAGGGCCCAGGAGTCCGGGAAGGGGCCAGGAGTCCGGGAAGGGGCCCAGGAGTCCGGGAAGGGGCCCAGGAGTCCTGGAAGGGGCCCAGGAGTCCGGGAAGGGCCCAGGAATCCGGGAAGGGGCCCAGGAATCCGGGAAGGGCCCAGGAGTCCGGGAAGGGGCCCAGGAGTCCGGGAAGGGCCCAGGAATCCGGGAAGGGGCCCAGGAGTCCGGGAAGGGCCCAGGAGTCCGGGAAGGGGCCCAGGCGTCCGGGAAGGGGCCCCGGCGTCCGGGCGCACCTGGCTCGCGGGGGGTCCGACGCTCACGGCCAGGACGTCGCGGGCGGCGCCGGCCTCGCGCAGCCGCACGGCCTCCTCGAGCGCGATCTCGCAGAAGGGGTTGAGCGAGTGCTTGACGCCCTCGGTCTGCACCGCCGAGCCGTCCGCGCACACCCGCACCTGCCGGGGCCGGCGTCACCGCGAGCCGGCGTCGCCCCCGCCCGCGACCTGGCGGCCGGGTGACACCCCGACGCGAACAGCCCGAGTGACACCTCCACACAGGACCCGGTGTCCGGGTGACACCCCAACAGGAACAGCCCAGTGTCCAGGTGACACCTCCGTGCAGGACCCAGTGTCTGGGTGACACCGCAACAGGAACAGCCCAGTGTCCAGGTGACACCTCTGCTCAGGACCCGCTGTCCGGGTGACACCCCAATAGGGACAGCCCAGTGTCCAGGTGACACCCCTACCCGGGACCCGGTGTCCGGGTGACACCCCAATAGGAACCGCCCAGTGTCCAGGTGACACCCCTACCCGGGACCCGGTGTCCGGGTGACACCCCAATAGGAACCGCCCAGTGTCCAGGTGACACCTCCGCCCAGGACCCAGTGTCCAGGTGACACCCCCAGGAAGGGCCTCAGTGTCCGGGTGACACCCCAACAGGAACAGCCCAGTGTCCGGGTGACACCTTCACCCACAGTCCGGGCGTTCAGGTGTCACTTTTGCCCAGGACCCGGCGTCCGGGTGACACCCCCAGGAAGGGCCCCGGCGTCCGGGTGACACCTCAACCCAGGATCCGGTGTCCAGGTGACACCCCTACCCGGGATCCAGTGTCTGGGTGACACCCCAACAGGAACAGCCCAGTGTCCGGGTGACACCTTCACCCATGGTCCCAGCGTCCGGGTGTCACCCCCATCCGAGACTCAGTGTCCGGGTGACACCTCAATCCAGGATCCAGTGTCTGGGTGTCACCTCTACCCAAGACATGGTGTCCAGGTGACACCCCCACTCGGGACCTGGTGTCGGGGTGACACCCCCAGGAAGGGCCTCAGTGTCCGGGTGACACCTTCACCCGAAACCAGTGTCCAGGTGTCATCCCCACGCAGGACCCGGTGTCCGGGTGTCACCCCAACAGGAACAGCCCCGTGTCCAGGTGTCACCTTCACCCGAAACCCAGTGTCCAGGTGTCACCTTCACCCGAAAACCGGTATCTGGGTGTCACCCCCACCCAGGACCCGGTGTCCGGGTGTCACCCCACCAGGAACAGCCCCGTGTCCGGGTGTCACCTTCACCCGAAACCCGGTGTCCGGGTGTCACCTTCACCCAAAACCCGGTATCTGGGTGTCACCCCCACTGAGGACCTGGTGTCCGCGTGACACCCCAACAGGAACAGCCTCATGTCCGGGTGTCACCTTTACCCGAGCCCCAGTGTCCGGGTGTCACCCCCACCCAGGACCCGGTGTCTGGGTGTCACCCCAACAGGAACAGCCCCGTGTCCGGGTGTCACCTTCACCCGAAACCCGGTGTCCAGGTGTCACCTTCACCCGAAAACCGGTGTCCAGGTGTCACCCCCACCCAGGACCCGGTGTCTGGGTGTCACCCCACCAGGAACAGCCCCGTGTCCGGGTGTCACCTTCACCCAAAACCCGGTGTCTGGGTGTCACCCCCACCCAGGACCCGGTGTCTGGGTGTCACCTCTATCCAGGAACACCCCCGTGTCCGGGTGTCACCCCCACCCACGACCCCCCTCCCCGCCCGTCACTCCCACTCAGGCCCCGCCCTCCGGGCCACCGTCCCCCTCCCCCCACGAAGGGCCCCGGCGTCCGGCAGCGACCGTTGACCCCGCCCCTCCCCCCAGGGGCCCCGGCGTCCGAGCCCCCCCCCCCCCCAAAAGGGGCCCCGGCGTCCGAGCCCCCCCCGCACCTTGACCGCGAAGTCGACGACCCTCTTCACCCCCACGAGCACCCGTAGCGCCGCCATGGCTGCAGCTCCGCCCCCCCGGCCACGCCCCCGCCAATGGGCGCGCGCCACGTCACGCGGCGCGGGGGGGCGGGGCCAGGGGGCGGGTTTATTAAAGGGGCAGCGCGCGGGGGGGGGTGGCGCTGTCGCCGCTGTCGCCGCTGTCGCCTCAGGGTCCCCCATAGGGCGTCACTGTCGCCCGAGGCCACCGCGGCCACCGCGACCAGCGCGGCCAGCGCCACTGGGTGACGGTCACTGCGGCTGGGGAGGGGACAGCCCGGGGACGGGCGCTGTGTCCCCTGTGTGTCCCCATGGCCCCCCATGTCCCCAAATGTCCCTCCATGCCACCCCATGTCCCTTCATGTCCCCGTGTCCCTCAATGTCCCCCCCCCATGTCCCCTCCATGTCCCCGTGTCCCCATATCCCTCAGTGTCCCTCCATGTCCCTATGTCCCCCCATGTCCCCAATGTCCCCCTGTCCCTCCATGTCCCCCCTGTCCCTCCAGGTCTCCCCATGTCCTCCAGTCTCCCCCCATGTCCCTCAATGTCCCTCCATGTCCCAATATCCCAATGTCCCCATGTCCCTCCATGTCCCCATGACCCCATGTCCCCAATGTCCCCATATCCCCCAATGTCCTCCCATGTCCCCCCATGTCTCCCCATGTCTCCAATGTCCCCATGTCCCTCAATGTCCCCTCATGTCCCCTCCATGTCCCACTATGTCCCCCACGTCCCCCATGTCCTACCATGTCCTTCCATGTCCCTCAATGTCCCCATGTCCCCCATATCCCCATGTCCCGCCATGTCCCCCATGTCCCTCAATGTCCCCCCATGTCCCTCTATGTCCTCCATGTCCCCCCATGTCCGCCAATGTCTCCTCATGTCCCTCCATGTCCTGAGGTCCCCATATCCCTCCATGTCCCCTCATGTCCCCTCCATGTCACACTATGTCCCCCATGTCCCCATGTCCCTTCATGTCCCCCAATGTCCCCATCTCCCCCCAATGTCCCCATGTCCCTCCGTGTCCCCATGTCCCCCCGTGTCCCCCGTGTCCCCATATCCCCCAATGTTCCCCCCATATTCCCCCATCTCCCCCCATGTCCCCCAATGTCCCCATGTCCCCATGTCCCTCCACGTCCCATTGTCCTCATATCCCTCAATGTCCCCAATGTCCCCATGTCCCCCCATCTTCCCCCATGTCCCCCGTGTCCCCCCATGTCCCCAATGTCCCATGTCCCTCCATGTCCCCAATGTCCCCCCATGTCCCCCAATGTCCCCCATGTCCCCCCATGTCCCCATGTCCCCCATGTCCCCCTGTGTCCCCAATGTCCACATGTCCCCCATATCCCCCATATCCCCCATGTCCCCCCAATGTCCCTCCATGTCCCATTGTCCCCATGCCCGCCCATGTCCCCAATGTCCCCCCATGTCCCCATATCCCTCCATGTCCCCATGTCCCCAATGTCCCCAATGTCCCCAATGTCCCCCATATCCTCCCATGTCCCCCATGTCCCCCAATGTCCCCAATGTCCCCCGTGTCCCCTCACCGGCAGCGACCCCGCAGGTGCCCCCGGCCCAGGCGCAGCCGAACGCCCACCCGTAGCTGCTGTTGGGGTCCTGGGCCATGGGCAGGGCCATCTGCGCCCCAAAGACGCCCGCGGCCGCCAGCGCGCACAGACCTGGGGACAGGGAGGGACATGGGGGACATGGGGACATTGAGAGACATGGGGGGATATGGGGGGACATGGAGGGACATGGGGACATGGGGGGATATGGGGACATTGGGGACATGGAGGGACATGGGGGGATATGGGGGACATTGGGGACATGGGGGGCCATGGGCAGGGCCATCTGCGCCCCGAACACCCCCGCGGCCGCCAGCGCGCACAGACCTGGGGACAGGGAGGGACATTGGGGACATCGGGGACATCAAAGGACATGGGGGACATGGGGACATCAAAGGACATGGGGACATTGAGAGACATGGGGACATGGAGGGACATGGGGGACATGGAGGGACATCAAAGGACATGGGGGACATGGAGGGACATGGGGACATGGAGGGGCATTGGGGACATGGGGACATGGGGGACATGGGGACATGGGGGACATGGGGGACATTGAGGGACATGGAGGGACATGGGGGGACATGGGGACATGGGGGGACATGGAGGGACATGGGGGACATTGAGGGACATGGAGGGACATGGGGGGACATGGGGACATGGGGGGACATGGGGGATATAGGGGAGATGGGGGCTATAGGGGAACATTGAGGGACATGGGGGACATGGGGGGACATGGGGGGACATGGGGACATTGAGGGACATGGAGGGACATGGGGGGACATGGGGACATGGGGACATGGGGACATGGGCAGGGCCATCTGCGCCCCAAAGACCCCCGCGGCCGCCAGCGCGCACAGACCTGGGGACATCAAAGGACATGGGGGACATGGGGGGACATGGGGACATTGAGGGACATGGGGGGACATGGGGGACATGGGGGACATGGGGGACATTGGGGGACATGGGGGGACATGGGGACATTGAGAGACATGGGGACATGGAGGGGCATTGGGGACATGGGGACATTGGGGGACATGGGGGGACATGGGGGGACATGGGGGGACATGGGGGAGATGGAGGGACATTGGAGGACATGGGGACATGGGGGGACATTGAGAGACATGGGGACATTGGGGGACATGGGGGGACATGGGGGATATAGGGGAGATGGAGGCTATAGGGGAACATGGAGGGACATTGAGGGACATGGGGGGATATGGGGGACATGACGGGACATGGGGGACATAGAGGGGCACTGAGGGCCATGGGGGGACATTGGGGCCATGGGGGGACATTGAGGGACATGGGGGATGTGGGGACATGGGGACATGGGGGACATGGAGGGACATTGAGGGACATGGGGGGACGTAGGGGACATGGGGGATATGGGGGGACATGGGGACATGGGGGAACATTGAGGGACATTGGGGACATGGGGACATTGAGGGACATGGGGGACACAGAGGAATATGGGGACATGGGGTGACACTAAGGGACATGGGGACATGGAGGACATGGGGGACATGGGGGGACATCAGAGGACACTGGGGACATGGGAGGACATGGGGCACACGGGAACCTTTCGGGCCATGGCAGCCGTAGGGTGCCAGGGGTGACATTAAGGCCATGGGGGGGTCCCCGTGTCCCCCCCTCGGCCGCCACCGTCACTCACCGCCGCCCGCGGCCGCCGCCGCCCCCCCCAGTGTCACCGTGTCCGGCCGGGGCCGCCGCGCGGCCGCCCCCAGCGCGCAGCAACAGGCGGCCTGGCCCGCGGCCGCCGCCGCCAGCAGCCCCCGCACGGCCTGGTAGAAACCTGCGGGGAGAGGGGGGGCCCAGGCGTCCGGGAGTGTCCCCAAAGTGTCCCCAAGTGTCCCCACGGGTGTCACCCCCCAGCGCGTACCGGGGGGCTGCGGGAGGGGCCCGCACATGCGGCCCATGCACACGTGCCACAGGCCGGCCGTGATGGCGACCGCGGCCTCCCGCTGCAGCCGCAGCCACGGGCCGGGCCCCAGGGCCAGCGCCACGAGCGACAGCGACAGCAGCGACAGCGACAGCCCCGGCAGCGGCCGCAGCGTCGCCCTGGCAACGGCGACCGCCGCCCCGGCGACCGCCGGCGTCGCCACGGCAACCGCGGGGGGGGGCCGCGGGAGCGCGGGCGTCGCCCCGGCAACCGCAGGCGTCGCCCCGGCAACCGCGGGGGGGGCGCCCGGGAGCGCGGGCGTCGCCCCGGCAACCGGCGCGTCCTGCGGCTCCGACTCCGCCCACATGCCCGGCAACCGGTGACGCGGCGGGGAGGGCGGCGCTGATTGGCTGCGAGGATGCGGGTCCTGAAATCTGCCCGGTAACCGGTGACGCGGCGGGGAGGGCGGCGCTGATTGGCTGTGAGGATGCCGGTCCTGAAATCTGCCCGGTAACCGGTGACTCGGAGGCTCCTGAAATCTGCCCGGCAACCGGTGACGCGGAGGGGAGGGCGGCGCTGGTTGGCTGCGCGGCTGCGGCTCCTGAAATCTGCCTGGCAACCGGTGACGCGGCGGCTGCTGGAGGGTGCGCGGCAACGGGGGACGCGGCGGGGAGGGCGGCGCTGATTGGCTGCGGCGCGGCCGCTCCTGGAACCTGCCCGGCAACCGGTGACGCGGCGGGCGCCCCCGGGAGCTGCCTGGTAACCCGTGACGTAGCGGGCGCGCCGGGCGCTGATTGGCTGCGGCGCGCCTGGGGGTTGCCCGGCAACCGGTGACGCGGCGGCGCCCTGGGCTCTGGAACCGGCCCACAATGCAGCGCGCTCGGAACGGGGGGGGGGGGACCCCGCCCCCGGCGGCCCCGCCCTGTTTGGCCCTGACCCCGCCCCTACTCGTGCTCATTAGCATCTCATTAGCATTCCACTAGTTGAGAGGAAGGACCTCAATATGTCAATTTTTTTCCCCTTTCCCCCCCTTTTAATCCAATTTTTCCTTTTTTTCCCCTTTTCCCATCTTTTTTTTTTTTTTCCCCATTCTTCCTTTTTTCCCCCTTTTTCCATTTCCGGGCTTTTTTTTTCTTCTTTTCCCCCTTTTTCCGTTTCTTTTCCCGCTATTTTTCCTTTTCTCCTTCATTTCTCTGGCCCCATACCTGTCTATATGGCTCTATATAGAGTTTTTTGAGAGGAACATGTGTGTTTTGGGGAAGAAATGTTGGGTTTTGGGCGCAAAATGGCTCCGTATGCGTCTTTATGGCCCTATATATTTTTTTCTGAGATAAATATGGTTTTTTTTGAGGGATATGATTTTTTTGGGGTGGAAATCGGGTCCATAGGGTCTATATGACCCTATAAGGGATTTTCTGAGCAGAACATGAGTTTTTTTGGGGAGAAAATGTGTGTTTTTTGGCCGGAAAATGGGTCCCCTATAGCGTCCTTATAGACCCCCAGCTCCCTATATGTGCCGGCCCCCTATAGCCCCCCCATATCCCCCTATAGCGCCCCCCATAGCCCCCTATAGCCCCCCTGGTCCCTATAGCCCCCCCATAGCCCCCTATAGCCCCCCTATAGCCCCCTATAGCCCCCCCATATTCCCCCTATAGCCCCCCCATATCCCCCTATAGCGCCCCCCATAGCCCCCTATAGCCCCCTGGTCCCTATAGCCCCCCCATAGCCCCCTATAGCCCCCCCATATCCCCCTATAGCCCCCCCATAGCCCCCCATAGCCCCCTATAGCCCCCCCCATAGCCCCCCATAGCCCCCATAGCCCCCTATAGCCCCCCCATATCCCCCTATAGCCCCCCCCCCCAAACAGACTCATTGGGGGGGAGGCGGCTCCGACCAATCCCGTTTATTTGGGGGGGGCCAAAGCTCAGGGGGGAGGAGCAATAAATAAAGGGGGTGGGCGGGGCCTCCCGAGCAGGGGGGCGGGGCCCCGCGGGGGGCGGGGCGGGGCGCAGGGGGCGGGGTCAGGGCAGGCGGATCTCGGCGTATTCGGGGGGGTCCGGGGGGGCGGAGCGACCTGGAGCCTGGGGGGGAGGGGGGGCGACAAAGTGTCACCGGCTGCGTCACCCCCCCCGTCCCCATGTCCCCAATGTCCCTCCATGTCCCCCCATGTCCCCATTGTCCCTCTATGTCCCCATTGTCCCCCATGTCCCTCCATGTCCCCGTCCCCCCATATCCCTCCATGTCCCCCAATATCCCCCATGTCCCCCATGTCCCCCAATGTCCCCAATGTCCCCAATGTCCCCCCGTGTCCCCCCTTTGTCACCTGCCCAATCCTGAGGTCCCCAATGGGGGGCGAGCCAGGGTCCCCTCGGGGGTCCCGGTCGCTTTCCTGGGGGGGGGGACAGATGGGGACACATTGACCTCCCCTCCCCCCACATGTGACATCACCCCCTGGGCGGGGCCTATGGAAGGGGGCGGGGTTACAGAAGGGGGCGGGGCGCTGTGGGAGGGGGCGGGGCCAGCTGCCACCCGGGCTTCTAAGGGAGGGTCCCAGATGGGGGAGGGCTTGTGGGAGGCGGGGCTACCGGGTGGGCGGGGCTGATTGGAACCTAAACAGGTGAATGGGGGGTCCCTCGGGGGCGGGGCCAATGCTGGGCGGAGCCTATTTGGGTGTAAATTGGGGGGGGGGGTGTTGGGCCCTATGGGGGCAGGGGCCGGGGGGGCGGGGCTCTCAGGGGGGCGGGGCTAATTCTGACCCTTCCTGTTATTGAGAGTGGAGAAGGGGGGTTGGGTCCCTTGGTGGGCGTGGCCAGGGCGGGGCATGTCCTGCAGGGGGGGGGCGTGCCCTTCGGGGCGGGGCCTATAGGGGCGGGACTGGTTTTAACCTGGTTACTGGGAGGGGCGGAGCTGGGCCCCGTGGGGGCGGGTCCAGGTGGATGGGGGCGTGGCCAACAAGAAAGGGCGTGGCGGGGGAGGGCGTGTCCTATATGGCGGGGCTTAACAATAGTGGGTTGGGGGCGTGGTCAGCAGGTGGGGGCGTGGCCAGCAGGTGGGGGGCGTGGCCTATACAGGCCAACCCTGGGTGGGAGGGTGGAAGTTGGGCCCCATAGGGGGTGGGTCCAGGCAGGTGGGGGGCGTGGCCAACGGAGGGGGCGTGTCCGGGGGGCGTGGCCTCACTTGCGGCGGCTCTGGCTGACGTAGCAGACGGCGGCGATGACGACGGCGAAGGCCACGACGGCCCCGACCGGCCCCACTTTGGCCCAGACCAGCCCGTCTGGATGGGGGGGGGGGGACACACAGGTCACGTGGGGGGCAAAAAACACCCGGGGGGGGGGGGAAATACCCGGGGGGGGGTAAAAAAACACCCGGCGGGGGGGATAAAACACCCGAGCAGGGGGGGAAACGGATGGAAAATAACCCAGGGAGGATGGAAAAAAACCCCACGTGGGGGTAAATACCCCCCCCCCACGGGGTAAATATTTGCCCCTGGGTGAATATGACCCCCCCTCCCCCCCCCCGGAGGGATTTGCCCCCCCCCCCCCGGGTAAAAATTTGTGCCCCCCCCCCGACCTGCAGGGGGCGCTGGAGCGTGGGAAAAAAGGCAGGGAAATTCCCACGCTCCCCTAGGCGGTGGAAAAGCCCCCCCCCAAACGGTGCAAAATAAGGTGAAAAAAGGCAAAATGGGGCAAAAGAAGAAACGGGGTAAAAAAAGGGAATAAACCACCGGAAAAGGAATTGACCCCCAGGGAGCCCCGAACTCCCTGATGGGGGGAGCGGTGAAGTGAGCGTGGGAAAAAAAGGGGTGATTTTCCCACGCTTCTGACATCACGGAAAACCCCGAAAAACACCGAAAATGGGTGAAAATGGGTGCAAAAAAAGGCCAAATGGAAAAAAAGGCCAAATGGGGCAAAAATAATGAAAATGAGGTGGAATAGGGAGTAAACCACAAAAAGGCCAAAAAGCCCCAAATTCCCTAATAGGGGGGCAGTGAAACAAGCGTGGGAAAAAAAGAGAGAACTTTCCCATGCTTCCAAAGTCTCAGAAAAACACCCCAAAATGTCCCAAATGGGTGAAAACGGCTGCAGAAAAAGCCCCAAAAATTAAAAAAAAGAAGAAAATGGGGTAAAAAAAGGAATAAACCACCACAGAGACCAATAACCCCCAGAGCCCAAAAACACCCTAATGGGGACAGTGGAAGGAGAATGGGAAAATAAATGAACTTTTCTATGTTTCTGAAGTTACCGAAAAAAACCCGAAAATGCCCCAAAATGGGTGAAAATGTGTGCAAAAAACAGGCCGAAATGAGGCAAAAACAATCAGAACAGGTTAAAAAAGGGAAAAAAACATCCAAAGAAACAAATAACGCCCATGGAGCAGTAAATTCCCTAAGGGGGGAGCAGTGAAATGAATGTGGGAAAAAAAATGATAATTTTCCCACACTTCCGAAGGCACCGAAAAACTCCCCAAAACACCCGAAATTGGTAAAAATGGGTGCAAAAAAGGGCCAAAATGAGGCAAAAACAATCAAAACAGGCTAAAAAAAGGGAATAATTTTCTGCAGAAGTAAATAGTGTTTGTGGAGCAGTAAATTCCCTAAGGGAGGAGCAGGGAAATGAACGTGGGAAAAAAAATGATATTTTTCCCACGCTTCCGAAGTCAACGAAAAAACCCCCAAAAACACCTGAAATGGGTAAAAATGGGTGCAAAAAAGGGCCGAAATGAGGCAAAAACAGTCAAAAC